>NC_143156.1:21161242-21397447 GCF_041381405.1 Jatropha curcas | reverse complement strand
TCAAATGTCGTTATCATACATACTTATTGAAAAATAAATTTTAAAAAGATAGAACTTAAAATTTTAAATGCTTAATTATCTATATGTATTTATTTAAAACATAATTTTTATAAATTATATCCGATGAACTAATAAACTTATATATATATATATGTGTGTGTTGTGTTTATATAAATTCACATAAATATATATTCAAGAAAAGATTAAAAGAAATATCAAATTTCACATAAACTACTAGATCAATTAAACATTTATTAATCTATTATTGTATAATTTTTTTCACCTTTATTGCCATAATCTGATTATTTCTAAGAGTATTAGAAAAGAAAAATGTCATATTATTTTCTATAAAAAAAAAAAAAACTATTAGGAGACTATTTTTATTTTAGATAATCGTATAAGAAAAAGAAAGTGAAGAAAAATAATTAAATATTTCAATGTACACCTCTTTATCATAAAATTATATATTTTTTCCATAGAAAGAACTAAAAAATTAAATATCAGAATATTTACCCGCTCTCCATGCGCACAGTGGCCGGAAACGATGGAGACACGCCTGAGATCGAAGGGCAGAATTGTCAGAGGAGACAGCTCCGATTGGTGTCGCTGGGCTTCATCTGCGTGCGAGAGGGCTGGAGACAAGACTAGCAGCACCAGCGAGCTGACTGCCACCTTGTCATCGTCGAGCCCTCGCCGGAAAATGGGGAAGGAGGGAAAACGCGTGCTGTAGGAAAGAAGGAGAAGAAAGAAAAGGAAAGAAAGAAAAATCTAGAGTTTCTAGACCATTTTGGTTCGATTTGAATCGGTTTGGTTTAATTCAATGATTTGGCTCATTTTTGCTCGATTTGCAGATTTTTCACTTGGTTTTCAGGTTATTCGTATGGTTTTCGAAAAATCAATTTGATTTCTGGGTCTAGTTCGATTTATTTTGATTATTTTAGTTAGGTTCCGTAACATTTCCTCCATTTACTCAATAATAATAAAAATATTAATAGTAATGATATTTGATTTTAGGATAATTAATTTATATATATTTATAATAGATTAATTGCTGGAGTTTCATATTATTTCTCGAAAATTTTAACTGTTCTCAAATCGAAAATTCTGACAATATATTTGGGCTTGAGCCCAACTCACAAAATTTTGGACTCAAATTAGGATTGTTTGGTGTTTACAGCCCATATAGTTGAAAATCAGATTTTGATTTAATAAAAATTCGAAAGTTTCGAAAATAAAAATTTGGGGTATTAATTTATTTATTGCATTTAGATAAGAGATATGAAAGCTATTAATTTATTTATTGCATTTAGATAAGAGGTACGGGAGCTATTAATTTATTTACTGCATTTAGATAAGAGGTATGGAAAGCTATTAATTTATTTATTGCATTTAGATAAGAGGTATGGAAGCTATTACTTTATTTATTGCAATTTATATCTTATATTTTTTTAATACATTTTTTTCCATATTTATATTTATTTGTTTTAATTTTTTATTTTATAAAATATTATTTTATACCAATTTATGAACAAAGCATTATTTAGAAGGGGAAACAGTTTTAATTTTAAGAAAGCACGTTTTCTATTTATAAGTTTAATGGTAAAAAACACATTTAATTTAGTGAAACAGAACACCAATAGTTATTGTATTCAAAACTTATAAAAAGATTATAAATTAAAGAGAGACACTCTTTAATGAAAAACATATTTTTAAGAAGGCATGAATTTTATTTTCTTAGTTTTAATTTATACATTTGAAAAGCGCATATTTAATTTTGAATAGGAAAGAACAGAAATAGCTGCTGTATTAAAACTATAAAAGCTATAAATTAAAGAGAAGCAGTTTTAATAAATAATCGTTTATAATGTTAAACCATTCGCCAAATATATATTTGAATATATAAATGCTATAAATATATTTGATCACAATAACTTAACATATATATAACATAAATGTGCACATGAAATTTGAAAAGAAATATATGTTATTGAAATATCAATCTATCAAATTCAAAGCATACATATGAAATACTTGAAAGGATACAATACTTAGCTAACTCATAAAGAATTAATGAAAAATAAAACCAAAGTCATTTTATTTAAAATTCTTGATAAGTGGATAATTTAGCATAATATTTTCTTTATTTGAATATTATTTGTGGATATTTTTGCTTTAAAAATGAGAACTTTCACTTGGTTTTCATATTTTTCTTAGACTATGCTAAATTCATTGGGCAATGAGCTTTAGAGTCCAATTCTTGAAGTTTTGGAGAAATATGCTAAGTTGGAGCTGAATTTCAAGAAGCTACCAAAAAGCTCTTAAAAGTTGACAAATTAAGCTTGGGCAAGGCTAATAGAGGCACGTCTAGCGTTGAGCGGGATTAAGATGTTTGCCAATTAGGATTATTTCGTGTTTACTCTAGAAAGTCATTTCAAACATCTAGACCACTAATTAGGGAATTAGGAAGATACTCAGAATCAAATATTTTATTTTTGTAATTGAATTTGAGATTTATTTCCTAGTTTATGATTTTTCCCTCTCCTATGAATAGAACCTTAAGTTTATTGAGTAGGGACCCCTTTTATCTTTTACTCTCTTCAAGAGTAAATGTCTCTTAGAATTTTTATATTTTTTCTTCATTTTGTCCATATCCATGCGTGGCTTAGTTTTTATTTTCAGTCAAAGGTTGAATTCGAAGTAGAGGTTCTTCTATGATTGTGAGATCTTAGCGTATTTATTTTCTTCTTTAATTCCATCAATATTTGTCTATTTTTCTGCATATATGAGAAATTCCATCTCTATTGTTATCTTATTGTTTATTCAATAGGGCCAGTTATTCAATTTAATAGCATAGCATATAGCTAATTAACAATATTAAATCTATAATTGTTTAGTTGAGTTGATTCAAGTAGCACATAATATAATCTGATTGTAACCAAGCTTTTTAATTATATCATAAAAAATTCACAAGCTAATTTAAATGAACCTCGCTTGTAGAGTTTGTTAATTACGGTAGGGTTTTTCTAATTCTTATTACTATTAGCAAATTAAATTCTATCGCTTGTTTAGGGTTGTTTGCTAGTTAGTGATTATTAATAGTACTTACCTTGTTTAATCTAATAATACGGAAAGATTAATCGGCGACGGTTGTTCAAAGATTAATTATTGAGTTATCTTAGAATCAATGATCAATCATGAGAATTTCTTACAAAGAATTGTCTTTGACCGAATTCACCTCCTATTGATTTAAATTTGTTTCTTTTATTGAATTCTTACTTATTTTAATTGTTTGATTCATTCTCTACTACAAATCTCCTATTTTTACTTTTATTGTTTTATTTTCTAGTTATAGAAAGATTTAATCAGAACTAGTCCTTAGCGTTCGACCATTCTCACCCTATCTATAAATTACCTAGAATACGAAGAGCATGAATTATTTTAGTGGCTTCGACAACCTTCAATTCTCATAAAAACCGTAAATTAGAGAGAGATAATTTTTAACGAGAAGTACATTTTTTTTCTTCAAAACCCTATAATTTTTTCCTCAAATTAGTTAAATACAAATATTCAAATATTATGGAGTCTCTCTCTTTAAAGGAAGTGTCATGTCAACACTTAATAAAATCAATGATTCTTCTTTATATATATATATAATTAGTCGTGAGTCCACGCGTTGCACATAATTTGAAATTTTTTATTATTTTTTACTGACTTTAATTAAAAATTTTAGAAAAGCAAATTGTGTTTTTACTTGTGATAATTTTGTTTTGTACTAATGTTTTTTATTTAGATATTTATGTTTGAGAAGCATTTAAATGTAAATATGTTTTATCAGTTACATACAAAAGAAGTAATATAAAAACTGATCAAAATCTATATAGTATTATGTATTTTAAACTATATATATATTTTTTTAGTTTTGAAACTTTATTACATTACAATAGAAAGATTTTTATAGAACGTCAGTGTTAATTTTCATGAGTCATATATCAACCTTGTAAATACATGTAAAAAATATTCTTCAGGGGTTGTAACTTAATGTCTCTCTTATTTTTCCAACATAAATTAAATTAGTCAATCAATAAATGATTGTAAAAAATCAAACCTTTATATTTATAGAGGAAAAGCTACACAAATCTCCTAATTATAGGGTTAAAGACATGAATTATTGTGTTTCTAGTTTGTCAACCGATGGTCTTCCTACCATTGATACCGACTAATGGTTTGCTATCACTCACCAGTCACCGAGTAGAAATTAAAAGTCATAAAAATTATAGATGTTAATTATTCTAAATTAAAAACGTGAAAAAGGGGTCAAATCAATACTTTAAAACTCTAATTTTGTGTTATATTAATATCCATATTTTTTATTTTATATATTTATATAGATATAGATATATAGATAAAAGACAATAAAAAAAATAATATATTCATGGATTAATAGCCCAAAAAATTAAATTTGGAAACTTATAAAATAGGAGCCAATAAAAAAATCTCTCCATTTAAATAGAAAGGTATGTTTAAAATTAACTGATTAATGAACTTTTGAAATTAAAAGATAAATAACTTCTTTGAAATTAATTTATCATGATGATTACAATCAAAAACAAAATTATATATATTTGTGGCCGAAATTCAAAACAACTAATTGTTTAATAAAATTCTCTTTCCATTAGCGTTCAATGCAATTAAAGACATATGAGAAATTCTCTCCATTCTTAAAAGGAAAAATTCTAAGTACACATTTAATAAAAGGAAATTTTTTCTAAAATTTTGTTCGTGCCAAATAATTCAGTTTCATATTTTTCAATACATTAACTAAAAGGTTTAAGAAAAATTCTTTTTAATTTTTGAAAAAACGTTTGATTTTTTTTTTTTTTGATTTAAAGGTTTAAATTCCAATTAAAGGGGAATAAAAGGCAAATGTTTCTCTCTCCATTTAATTAATTAATTAGGAAACGTAAATTTTTAAATTATTCTATTTTAATGAGAACCAAAAGTTAATAAAATCATCACTATTCACTACCAAACAATGAATTTTAAGAAAAACCAATAAAATACACCCAATAAATCAAAATATAGAATAAATTTCTAATACATTCTACCAAAAAATAAAAATGAAAGACAAATATGAGAAACCAGCTTGGCTTATATATGGGTAGCCAACAAATTGTAATCATTATCATCATGTCACTTATTAGCACCCCAGACAAAAATATATCATGAACTACCATGATTAAAAATATATATTATTAAATTAAAAGACAGGAGCAAAAAGGGCTTGTATTTCCTTTAAAAGGAGGTAAAAGACCACCAAAAGGCTCCCATCAGCCAATCTTAGGAGCCACTGAAAATGGATGTTGAGAAACTCTTCCACATGAGAGAAGGCTTAGGGGATTATAGCTATTCGAAGAACTCCCATTTCCAGGTTCAGTTTCTCCTCTTTCAACCCCTTTATTTCTTTTTTCTGTACATTCTAAAAACTATGTCAACTGACAAGTAAAGATATCAGAATTTAAATTTCTGATCTACTGTGCTATAAGCTGGATTTTGGGACAAAACCCTGTTTCCGTTTTTTCATTTTTTTTCTTTTATCTCCATTTGTTTTTTATTTATGTTTTTGAATAACAGAAGAAGGCATCTGATATGGTCAAGTACATGACTATAGAAGCATTAAAAGAAGTCTATCTTGCACTAACACCAAAGAGCTTTGGTGTGGCTGATTTGGGTTGCTCATCTGGACCTAACACACTATCAATTGTCAAAGATATTGTGGAAGCCATTGAAGCAATAAATTGTGAAGTGATGAGTCCAACACCAGAAATCAGAGTTTATCTTAATGATCTTCCAACAAACGACTTCAATTCAGTGTTTAAGTCGTTGCCAGATTTCTACAGAGACCTAAGGAAAGAAAGAAACAGTAGTAATGTTTTCATTGCAGGCTATCCTGGTTCTTTTTATGGTAGACTTTTCCCCAATAATTGCTTGCATTTTGTCTACTCTTCTTTCAGTTTGCACTGGCTTTCCAAGGTTAGATTCTTTTCCTAATCTTTTGATTTTTCTTTTCTTCTTCAATCCTTTTTTTTTTTTTTTGAGTTTTGATTCATGTTTAATGCATATGTAATTAATTCAAATCAATTCACGTATGTAATTAATCCGTATTTGGGGATGGGCACTAGCTCCCATTATCCCCCTCTTCTGTAATTTGAATTTAAAAAAAAAAAAAAAAAGAGTAATACGTTGCAATTCTGCAGTTCAAACCAAAATGGAAAGAAAATTTAATTTTTTTAACCAAAAAAGAAAAGAATTAGATATAAAGACTTTTTTTTCCCTTTTCTTTAAAAAAAAATCTATTTCTTTTTTCTGTACATTGGAAATTACGAGACATTTCTTTTTGTTTCTTTTTCTTTTATGTTGGAATTGAAATGAGTTGTGCTGTAAGGGGTAACTATTTTCTTTTCAATAAATCTTTTCAGCCCATCTAAGATTTGAATCGGAGATTTTTTTATGGAAATTCAACAAATGAAGCAGATATTAGTAAAATAAATATGAAATTTTCCTTTACTAGATTTGGAGAATTCTTTTTTTTTTTTCATTCATAGAAAAGTTTAATGGATCAAATAATATTGCGAGTTACACAATAAGGTAACCTTTTCCTCACTAAATTGATACTAAATTGATAAAAACGATTGTGTTCGAGAGAACTGGAACTCAGAGATCTCCCACCTCTCAATACAACCGGTCCTACCTGATTGGACGCTTGATTTGAAAAATTGAATAAAATAATTTTTGTTTATATAAAAATTTATATTTCAAAATACATGTACCTCTGGAAACCCCGGCCAGAACCATACGTGGGAGTTCCCCTGCATGTGGCTTGTTGGCTTTCGAAAAGTATATGTCCTATATACTAAATATTTCATTTCCTTGAGGCAATAAATTATTATGTATAATTATAATTTCAACAAAAAAGTGAAATTGTCAACTATTTATTCAATGGATAATTATTCCATATTTAAAATAAAAAGGAAAAAAAAAAAAAGCTATATGCTGAAAGGTGGCAACGGATGATGAGACCAAACATTTTGAACGCTAAAAAGATGACAGGCAGTTACCAAATGATGATGCAGGTTCCTCCAATGCTTTATGATAAGGAAGGAAAGCCAATAAATAAAGGCAAAGTTCACATTTCAGAATCTAGTCCTCCACTTGTATCCCAAGCATATGAAATTCAATTCCAGGAGGACTTCTTCTCATTCCTTCACTCAAGGTCGAAAGAACTTATCTCTGGAGGTTACATGGCGTTGATCATGTTGGGAAGAATAGGTCCTCATCATGTCGACAGAGGCAATTCTTTCTATTGGGAACTTCTTTCAAGATCCCTTGCCATTTTGGTTTCTCAGGTTCTTCTTCTTCTTCTTCTTCTTCTTATTCTTCTTCTTCTTCTTCCTGGCTCGACAAGTCTTATGAATATCATACTCTTATTACAGGGAGAAATCGAGAAGGAAAAGCTTGATTCTTATGATGTGCATTTTTATGCACCATCCAGAGATGAAATTGAAGCTGAGATAAGGAGGGAAGGTTCTTTTGAATTGATTCGATTGGAGATGCTTGAGACTGATAAAGACTATGAGAAAGTTGAAGGAAAGTTTGGAGAAGAAGTTGCAATGACAGTTAGGGCAATTCAAGAACCAATGATTTCCCATCATTTTGGAGATGGAATTTTAGACACTTTGTTTGAGATTTTTGCCAGGATTGTAGATGAGGAAATTGCTAAAGAAGAAATTAATCCCATAACCTTTGCTTTTGTTCTTAGGAAATTGTGTATCTGATGCCAAATTTGTAGTTGGAATTATTGTGTTGTAGGGATGTTTATGTTCAAGCCTATTCCCTTTTCATGCCTGGAAAAATTAAAAAAAAAAATCCATTGAGTCTTCACTTGATAGATGTTGTGTATTATAATAGTTAAGTTAACTAATCATAATCCACACTTTGGGCGAAGTTAAAATTCATTTCTAATTAGGCTAATAATCACCAAAGAAAAAAAAAGCTTCAACTTTTGATTTTTCTTTTCAAATTTGGCCAATATATTTAATTTTTGCAATCAATATCTTATATTTATTTTTTATTATCAATTATGGCTTTCATCCAGAATTCGATTAGATGTGGTCGATTGATGTAGCTTCGAAAGGAAAGAAATCTACTTGTTGGACCTTGGGTTGCTGTATTACGACTTACTTGATGAGGGTCCATCAAGAATCCATTAATTGTAATGGCTAAATCTATGAAAAATACCATCAACTATCTGTTTAGAAGAGTAATCGTTGAAGGCAGAGAGGAAAATTTAGGAGAGTAAATTGTTTTATCAAAATGGTGTGTATGAATCCCTTGCGTCAAGTTAATTCAAGGTCAAGCTACGAGTCCATAATAATACTATTTTATTCTAAATTCTAATCCTGTGCTAATATATTTATATTTCAAAATAGGAGTGCTGGAGGTATAAAGGTCAAATTATAGTGATTTTGCAACAAATCATATAGTTGAAAGTATTTTTTTATAGGTTTAGCCAACTGTAAAATTATACAAATTTTTGTAAGTTTGCGGTGGGATGGAAATGAGATTGTCTCAACAATACAATCTTCCAACTTAGAGATTCTAAAAATAAGGATGAATACTAAAGAATAGTCACTGGATGTGAACTGGCTTACTGTGGGACCAATTAACAACCAAAGAAGCAACAAACTGATGGACTTTGGACGAATGCCATAATTGATAAGAAAAAAACATATGAGGTAATAACTAAAAAAATTAAAAATATTAACTAAATTTGTCAAAAACATGAAAGTTCAAGCTTTTTTGTTTTTTTATTTAGCCTTTCTAAAAATTCTAATTGTTTACAACATATTCATGACAGGAAAAAGAAAAGGTAAATTAAGAAAAGGGAAAACGAAAGGAAATAGATATAAGCCTTGAATTTGATAAGAAAATTCAAAGGAAATGATGATTCCTAAGCAAGACTATATATGGTAACAATTAAATTCTTTTGATAAATAAAAAATTTATATGGTAAAATTACGAATACTTTATGAGCCAAAGAAAAATAATTCAATATATCTTTTTAAATATCATGTGTAAAAGATTTTTTTTTTTTTTTTGGCTTTTTCATGATAACAAATTAATCATCTATCAATTGTTTAATTAATTCATATTAAGTATATTCTTTCTTTACTGTATTCAAAAATTAAAAAGAAATGCTAAAAAAAATCAAAATTCTCTAAAATATAAATTTTTTTGAAGACATAATATGATTGGATTACTAAACGCTTTCAAACCCTGAAATATTGACAATACAAATAGGAGATGAACCAAAGGATTCAACCTGATCAGACAAAGAATAAGTTGCCTTTGCTAAGCTTTGGGCTAGACCATTCTTATATCAACGAGTAAAACCAAGAACAACACCAGATATCTCTGTCAAAAGAGATTTACAATCTACTATAAGAGCACCAAAACCGGGATCATCTTGATAAGAAAGGTTGTTAATAGCTGCAGCCACCAGATATTCCATGAGTGAGACTTGCTCCAACTCAACGCCTCACGAATAGATTTGGCTTCAGCAGCGCTTTTTGAGGACGCGCCTCTCACAGACGCTTCTGAAGGCTTGGGATGAAGACACCATCTGAGTCTCGAAGGACACATCCTACTAAAATATACTCCTTACGTTCCATATATATAGACCTAGTTTGACTTTCACATAGTTAAACTATATTTTTTGTTTAGCTTTTTCCAAAACTATCCCTTTACAATATTAAATGATGTATGTATAATTGAGAATAGAGATGTATATTAAATAGGGGTACATTAAGAAATTATATAATAAATTATCTTTCAAAAAAGGAAATGGGACTATTTTTTGGAATGGATGAAAAAAGAAAATGAGATTATATATATATAGGACGGAGGGAGTAAATTTTAGAGAATAGATGAATAATTGTATAATATATATTAATTTCAAATCCTCTACATTTAAATAAGGAACAAAGTACAGTTTGCTCTTTAAATTTATTATTCGAGATTAAAATGCTACAAAATCGGCCTTTTAGCTCAATTTATCCTTAGAACTTGTAATTAACGTTCAATTCGTCGTAAAAAGCCAAAATTGACGTGAAAATTCTGACAAATTCAAAGTATTTTTGAGTTAATTGCACATGGATTACAAGTTCAGGGATAAATCGAGCTAAAATGTCAGTTTTGTAAATTCCTGTTCCTGAATGATAAGTTTATGGAGCAAAGTTTAGATAATTATATTGATAGCTTTCATGATTAAAATTGTAATAAAAATAAATCGGATCCTTTAATTAATCGCTTTGAATAATAATAATAATAATAATAATAATAATAATAATTTATGATAAGTTCCACGAAGCGATAAAGTAGATACATGTATATATGTAAATTATAAAAATCATTAGTCATCAATGTGAGAATGTGGACCATTTTTCAAACCCCATTCCAGACGACAAACATTATAATCCAAGTCATTACAAACAGTTGATGGAGGGCAGCATAAAGATGATGGAAGTCTTGTCCCCATTAAGTCATCCTCAGATTGTTTGAGTGAGTTAACTGAGAATTGCATAATTCA
Source organism: Jatropha curcas (assembly GCF_041381405.1). NCBI lineage: Eukaryota > Viridiplantae > Streptophyta > Magnoliopsida > Malpighiales > Euphorbiaceae > Jatropha > Jatropha curcas. The sequence continues at coordinate 21,386,802 of NC_143156.1, read as the reverse complement.
ACCAAAATTAAAAGTCATGTCATCAAAAGTTAAAAAAATCAATAATTTTGTGGCCATCATAAAAAGGGTTAACCAAAAACATTGAACATCCTACGTAACCAATTTTGTGCCACAGGAGAAACATGAAGAAGATAGCTATTCTTATTTGTAGCTTTATTTATAAATTATTATCTTTTTATATAATTGATGTTGGATCTATTTTTCTAGACAAGATATATCTTACGTTTTAGTTAAGTTTCAAGTAAACCAAAGTCCGTAATAAGCCTATCACGCTATAAAAATGGATATCCTGCAAAGTGAAATATATATATATATATATATATATATATATATATATATATATATATATATATATATATATATATATTGAGACAAATAATATAATCATCCCCAAATAGACATCCTTCACGAATTAGGTTAATAAAGATAATTCAAATTCTAAAACTTCTAAATTAGGTTATTAATAATTGATAGACTAATTATTGATAAAAAACTAAACGTTATTTAACTATTTCAAAATGTGTAATATTCGATAAAAAATCAGCATTGATTGTCTGTTTAAAACTCGAGATTCTCGCTCGGTAATCATTTCTTTGTCCCCTACTTGGATGAGGATAACTATACCTTGTCATTTCTATAAATTCTCGTATAGAAAACACAAAGATATACAATTCACAATCTTTTATTCTCTGATCTAATCTTATTCTTGATTTCATATTTTCAATACTATCAATTTGGTACAGTATGCGTGGAAACACCTTGAGTTTTTGGTCTGAATTTTATTTCTCAAAAACTCCAATGGCAACAAATGAATTCCAAATCATGATTACTGATTCACCCAATGCAGGTTTATAATCAGCTAGCCATCATATTCCAAATACAATGATCCACCCAATAATCCACCCATAAAAGGAAATTTCAACTAGTTCAAGTCCACCTAAAATACATTCTTAAGTTGCAATAGCCTTGACACATGCCTATAACAACTTTGCAGCCATTCTTGAACGTATCATGCATACTCAAACTCCAACACCTCAACACCCATCTCAAAATCATACTTATTCTCCAAAAAATAGTAATTGTCTGATAAATAATGTAGAAGAAAATGGGCAAACAATAATATCAGAGGAAACATAACATCTTGTAAAATAGAAATAACCTATAATCAAGCTATACAAAATCTCAATATTCTGAAGGATTCAAATGAAGAGAATTTTTGAATAAGAATTTGTGAAATTCTCAAAGAATATAGATAAATTGGAGACAGTAGTGATCATGGTCTTAGAAATGATTCTCCACTGTCCAAAGAAATCTTAGAGATGTCATTTCCTTCAAAATTTGAAATATCAACTTTCCAGACCTATGATAGAACAACTGATCTGAGAATTATTGTGTCGGGCATCTTGTTGGGGTTTTAATATTAATAATATGCAGCGGAATAATATAATTAAAATAAATTAATTATACCAATAGGGATCCTTTTAAATGTTTAAAGCAATAAAAATTGTTTTGAAAAATACATCTTTTGCATATTCTTGAAACTTCAATATACGCGACTAAGTTGTCGCAAATCACAAGCCGTTCAAATGTCCGGCCTTTAATAGTATCCACACGAGAACGGACAATCGAAAAACTCTAACACAACTTTAGAGGGTTGAGAGGTTAGAGCATATGATAGTGCTAGTTATCATAGGCTCTATATATAGTTTTGTAGCTATAAGTAACTACATGTTACATTGTATCCTAAACCTTTTATATGAAAACCCTAAGTCATAAATAAATTAATTCTAATTATTTATTTAAACCTTTTAAAAAAATAAATTATAACTAAAATATATGTGAGCTCAAGGGTCAATTTTATCTTGAGATTTTGATGATTTTGCAAAATAAATAAATTTAATATTCTTGTATGTGCTAAAATTATTTCAGAGTTTTAATATGGAAATTGCTAAAGAAAGCAAGTTCCTACAAATTGAAGATTCTTTGAAGATTATGAAGATTATTGAAGATTTTTTTAGTAGTTAGTATCTTAGGATATATTGTAGGATAAAGAGAATATTCTTTTATAAGCACAAAAATATTTTTTATCTTTCTCAAAATAATTTTCGGAAATTGCCTTAAAAAGAAAAGTCAAATCTTGCTCTTTTAAATTCACTTACTTAAATGAAAAAGATTTTGGCTTAACTATTTTTGGCAACAAATAATCAAGTATTTATAAAAGATTCACATATCTTTTATTTTCGGAAATTACCTTTGACAGCGTTTTTCGCAAGCGTACGAAATCGCAACAAGTAATATAGAGTAAGAGAGTATCGTATCCACAGGAATTGTATATCAATTACCAAAATTATGTTAACCTATTATTATTTAGACGATATTAACAGAGAATTGCTATAAGGAAAATAAAATTTGAAGTAAAAACAGAAAAGATCAAGCACAAAATTCAGGTGAAAAGAAATCAGAGAATTAAATTACTAGGGAATTTGATTTCACTTAATTCTATCCAGCTTATCCTATTAGTTCCTTAATCAATTTTAATTGTTCAAGTATGAGAAACAACCCTAGAGTTACTAACAAGCTCTCTCGATGTATTGTTAGCTATTCTAATCCAGTTTAATTACCTAACTATTAATAGTGAAATCAAACATAAATCAGGTCATTAGGTTTTATGGTTATTTTGTGAATTCATAACTTAATAATCAATAACCTATGAAAACCCCCCTTGAGTCAAACCATATAGCTTCCGCGTCAAGTTATTATTCTCAAGTAACTTATTATCTTTTTCATGTCAGTAACCCTTCTCCCGATAGTGATTATTGAAATAACTCAATCCAGGGGAAATTTTCTGCCTGGAAGCCTTAAGCACAATAATAAGTTATAGCAAGAACAATGAAAAATAAATCTAATATTATAAACTGGAATCAAATTAAGTTACATCAAATCCCTAGTATAAGAGTTTAGCTGGACATAGTAATTAAATTAAACTCAGTCATACTTGAATCATTCACCATATTTAAAGACAATAATAAAAAGAAAGAAACAAGATGAAGAGTTTAGAATAAAAACTGTATCACAACTATATGGATGGCTCCCTTGATTCTTGGCACAAATCTATGATGCTTGAAGTCTTGGAGAGAGAGAGAATTATGTAGAGAATTGCACAAAAAAAAACGAGATCTCTAGCACTGAGAAGTTCCCTTCTTTATATAGAGCTCCTGAAGGTAAGTCTGAATCCTATTAGGAAATAGAATCCTTATTTAGTGCAAAATCTTCTATAGGAGATCATAACTGTTTAGGCTTTTGATTTCCTCTTAATTAGGACTCCTTTCCCTCCCAAAATAAGTCTAGGTCTTGCTTAGTATGTTTAGGAAACTCTATGAGGCGGCCCATATGAGAAAAAGATGGATTTGCGTATTTGGTTCACGCTAATTCTGTTCTGCGTAGCACGGGCGTGCTTTATGGCATGGGCTGGGTGTGCTTTAGTCTAGAAGTCTGGCTAGTGAAGCACGGGGTGTGCTAGGCAAGCACGGGCTAATGAATCCCTGAAGCACGGGCATGCTTTATTGCATGGGCTGGGTGTGCTTTAGTCTGGAAGTCTGGCTAGTGAAGCACGGGGTGTGCTAGGCAAGCACGGGCTAATGAATCCCTGAAGCACGGGCGTGCTACCAAGCACAGGCAGGGCGTGCTTGCTTCTGTCACTCCTGCCTAGAATTGTCATGGGCGTGCTAGGCTTGACACGCCCTGATCCCATTTTAGCACGGCCGTGCCTTCTTCTGTCTCTCCTTTGATTTCCTTAGCTTCTAGCACGGTTGTGCCTTCTAGCACGGCCTGGACGTGCTAGAGGCTAAGTGTCTTGCCTTGTAAAGTTCTTTTCTGCGCCAAATTCCTACAATTTTCTCTTAGATCAAGCGAATTAAGAATCAAGGAAGCTTTGAACACAATTATACTAGAAGTGAATTAAAATCAAATTAAAGTAATAAAAACTTACTAAAATTCTAATAAAAACTATATTAAAAACACTATAAAATTAACACCTATCAAAATTCCCCAAACTTAAACCATTGCTTGTCCTCAAGCAACAAAACTAAATTTTAAGATAGAAAAATAATTTGACGACACTAGCTTACCATGGTTGGAGATGATCTCAATAAACTTTCAAGATATCATGATTAGTAAACAAGTGAATAAACTCAATCGTTCTCCATGCTATTCACACTTAAGCTTGACTTTGATTCTTGAATAAAGCACTTTCATTGAATAAAATATAAGTTTTAAGAGATTGTCAACACTAATACTTATTTAATTTATGATAAATAGGACATGAATCATCTAAAGAATTTTCAACCTTTCAAAAATAAGATAATTGATAGTGCAAAAGTGGCATTCCCATATGCAAAACTAGTCATCCTTTCTCCACGATTTAAATGCATACGATTAAAAGATTAAAAGGTCTTTATTTTGGGTTGTAATGGGGCTTTTTTGGTGTAAATTTTTGCTTAATCAAAGAAAGGGGTAGAAGGTGGACAAAGAGAACAAAAGAGTGTATGATATTCAGGATTCTATTTTAATTTAGAAAAATATTTTACTGGTTCTAGGGAGTATCTACTTTGAGTCTTTCTTACTAGCTAGAGGCATCTTGGGCAAGGTCTTTCCATAATATTTTGGCACTTTTCTTCCTTGCTTTTTCCATTCTTCTTGAATTCTTTTGATTGCTTTTCATGTGCCTCTTTCTTGATTCTTTCTTCTTTTCTTTATTTGGTAAACTTGCTAGTATTAATTGATGAATTCTCCCTCTTTGTTGCTATATTCTAATTAAAAGTCGAATCTTTCAATCATACAATCCTTTTGTACTTAGGGTAGGACATTTGAATTTGGCTTTAAGGGCTCGGTTTATTGAGGGTGAAGAAGAAAATTTTACGATTTATGGCTTCAAAGTTGGTTCGAGGGTCATATTTTTAACTTAGGTGGTCTAGGCTAAACATAGGTTTCAACAAAAAAATGCCTAAATCATCTCTATCAAAATGTAAACATTTAAATTTTTTGCCTCGAAAGGAGTTCTAATTTTTGTTCTAGGAATACCAAGGTTTAAATAACTTTAGAGTAAAACACACCTATACATCATAACTTTCATAAAAATCAGTGTTTAAAAATCTAGAAACAAATAGTTTAGATCAATGAACATGTTTAAGTCAAAATTTCAAATTCAGAGCTTAAATATACTAGAATTGAGAATCAATTATATTTGACACTTATTACTAGACATGAGAACCTTCAAGCTTGCTTGTAATCATACCAACCATGTTAAGCAAAAACAAAAAAATTTTTAGCTAAAATTCCCTTCCCCCAATTCAATCAGTCACATTGTCCCCAATGTGTATAAATTCCCCAAACTTATTGCATTACTTGAAGGAAAGCAGTAAGAGAGTAAAAGAAACCTTACCAACATTGTATTGAACAATACAATAGAACCGGTGTGGAATGTGTCTTAGCTAAAAGAGCAACTAAACATTAAGAACAAAAACTACTAAAAAGTTATAAAAAAATTCAAATAAATAAACAAACTAAAAAAAAAATGAAAACAAACAGATCAATGTATTAGAACATAAATAAACATAAACAAAACACAAAGATAAGTGAGAAATCCGTCAATTCTCCGGTGGTGGGGGTGGCTGCAGAAGCTGGAGAATGGTCTGGAGCTGGCCTTGCATGGTATCCATCCTAGAATCAAGACTGCCGTTCATAATTTCAATGGACTGGAAACGGTCTACGATCATTGTTTCCATTCCGTTAAGGCGCGTGTCAAAAAGGTCCATTCGAGACATCATTCTTGCAAGGATTTCATCATTTGACATGTTGGACGTGCCTTGGAACGATGGACCAGCGCCGGATGTGCCTACACCAAAAGAAGAGGCAAAAGGGGGAGGGTTATCCTCCTCCATGTTAGCACCACCGGCTGCCTCTGCTCCTGCATCATCAGGATTGACCTCTGGAGCACCCACTACTCGATATGCATCCCCGACTTTTTCAATCAGTTTCATGTGGATCATAACATCCAAATCTAGTCGGGTGCCCTTTCCACCTCCAACACTCTCATGTACTGATCGAGGTGGTTGCCAAACCTGTAAATATCTAGCGATGCGGGTCACAAAACACCCCACCATTATAGCGCCTTTGTCAGCTCTAGCCACTTTTGCAAATTTTTGGCATAACCAATACCCAACATTGAGTAAAATTCCTCTTTCAATGGCCCATAAGAAGTATAACTCATTTAAACTCAGAACACCATAACTTTCACTCCTTCCAAAGATAGTATTAGATAAGAATTTATGTACATATCTTAGGGCAGGATTTTTCAGTTTAGAGGCTTTCGAATATCTAGGATTATAACTTACTTCAGCAGTAAAATCGTTCCACGCATTTCTTGCATTAAAATCACTAGGTATTTGTATCTGAGCATTTTCGGTTGGGAATCCAAAAATATGACTAACTTCATTCACAGACAGTTCAAAATCCTAGCTAGAAAGCCTAAATCTAATCTTGCTCGGGGGAGATGTAGGTAAAAACTGAATAAAAGAGGAATAGGAACTCAAAAATTCTAGAGTAAGCGGTGCATAGACTAGATCCTTCATAGCAAGAAATTCCCCCCACCCTATTCTCTTAAGTGGTTCTAACACAAGATCTCTAAGACCCACTTGTGCTAAAGCAGCCTCATCAATAAATCTATTCGGTAAAATAGGCCAAAGAGATAGTTTTGTGTACCTTTCTTGTTGCTCGGATGAGGCTAACTCGAATGGTAGTGCAAGTGGTGACGGAGGTTGAGGAGCCGTGGAGGATCGCGTAGTTGAACGCTTTCGAGCGGCAACAGAGGATGCGGGTCTGCTGCGTTTGTATCTAGGAGGCATTGTTGGAGTTGATTATATGAAAATTTTGGGTGGAGAGTGTTTGATTTGAGAGAAAAGGGAGAAGAAAAGAGAAAATTTGAGAGAAAAGAGGTGACGGCTAGGGCGTGCGAGATGGAAAAGAGAGGGGTTGAAGGCGTGCTCTTTAAATAGGGGTTCCAATTAATGAGTGGGTCTGATCGTGGCACGGCCGTGCTGATAAGCACGGCCTGGGCGTGCTCTCCTCTGACCTGCAAAATAAAAGAAGAAGCGTACTTGGCACGGGCGTGCTGCTGAGCACGCCTGGGGCGTGCTTCTCTCTGACCCTTGGGTTGAAAAAATTGCCTGCAGATAGCACGGGCGTGCGCTTGAGCACGGGTTGGGCGTGCTCTTCTCTGCCTCTCCCTTGTCAAAAATCGCCTGCGGATAGCACGGGCGTGCTATCTGGCACGCATGGGGCGTGCTTGTCCCTGACCTTTCAAGTGAATTTTTTTCTTCTCTATGGCACGGGCGTGTTGATAGGCACGGCTGGAGCGTGCTCTTCTCTAACCCTCAAGTGTGTTTGTCCCTTTTCTATGGCACGGCCGTGTTGAGAGGCACGGCTAGGGCGTGCTCTTCTTTGACTCTTAAGTGTCAGCACCCTTGAAAAACGCAAGGGCGTGCTGCGAGACACACCTGGGCGTGCTGGTTCCTCACCCCATGGCACGGGCGTGCCATATAGCACGTCCTAGGCGTGCTCTGCTCTGGATTTTTCACTTTTTCCGACAAAAACTCTAACTAAAACAAAAGAACACTTATGGAGAAAATTTGGGAATTTGACAAATAAAACAGAAAATAAAAACAAATAAATGGAACGAAAATTTAGCAAGAAAATTAGATGGGTTGTCTCCCACAAGCACTTTTGTTTAACGTCGTTAAGTTCGACGCACTTAGCCTAGTTTAGGCTAAGGAAGACCAATTGTACTCTTGATGGGTTCAAAGTTGTCATTATGATAGCTTCTCAGACGTTGAGCATTTACCTTGAAACTTCGATTTGACTTACCATCCACTATTTCAATCGCGCCATGAGGAAAGATTTCCTTGATTGTGAACGATCCAGACCATCTAGAGCGCAACTTACCAGGGAATAACCGGAGCCTAGAATTATAGAGCAACACCTGTTGGCCTACCTTTAGATCCCTCATGATAATGCGCTTATCGTGCCATTGTTTAGTGCGATCTTTGTATATTTTAGCACTTTCATAAGCATGGAGGCGCATTTCATCCATCATGTTTAGCTGTAACAAGCGCTTTTGTCCGACTTCTTTGGCATTAAAGTTAAGAAATTGAATGGCCCAAAACGCCTTATGTTCTAACTCTACAGGAAGATGACAAGCCTTACCATACACCATGCGATATGGAGACATACCTATAGGCGTTTTGAATGCCGTTCTGTAGGCCCATAGAGCATCGTCTAGCTTTTTGGACCAATCCTTTCTTGATTGTCCAACAGTGGTTTCGAGGATCTTTTTGATTTCTCTGTTAGTGACCTCTACTTGTCCACTTGTTTGAGGATGATATGGAGTACCTACACGATGAGTGACACCATATTTTGCAAGAAGGGAATCTAAATATTTATTGCCAAAATGCTTACCTCCGTCCGTGATTATTGCTCTAGGAGTGCCATGCCTTGTAAAAATGTTTTTCTTGATGAAGCTCATTACACTTTTGGCATCATTATTTGGAAGAGCAACAGCCTCTGCCCATTTTGACACATAATCCACCGCCACTAGAATGTATTGATTTGAATATGATGGTGGAAAAGGTCCCATGAAGTCCAGACCCCATACGTCGAAGATTTCGACTTCAAGGATGCTATTTAAGGGCATCTCATGTCTCTTTGAAATGTTACCTAACATTTGACAACGATCACAAAGATGAACATAGTTATAAGCATCTTTAAAGAGATTAGGCCAATACAAACCACTTTCTAGTATACGCGCAGCTGTTTTGCTTGCTCCAAAGTGACCTCCACATTCCATTGAATGGCAGAATTTAAGGACACTTTCTATTTCAGTTTCCGGTATACATCTCCTGAATAGCTGATCACTGCAATACTTGAACAAAAATGGCTCCTCCCAATAGTAGAATTTGATATCATGAAAGAATTTTTTTCTTTGTTGGTAAGAAAAATTGGGAGGAGGAATTTGGCAAACAAGATAATTAACTATGTCAGCGTACCAGGGGGTTTGAGTATTTGCTACTAGAAGAAGTTGCTCATGGGGAAAGCTTTCATTGATTTGTAGCTCGCTTGTATTTTCTTCCCCCGATTCAAGCCTAGAAAGATGGTCAGCAACGAGGTTCTCGGTCCCCTTTTTGTCTCGAATTTCAAGGTCAAATTCTTGTAATAGAAGTACCCAACGAATGAGTCTCGGCTTTGCATCTTTCTTTTCCAGCAAGTATTTGATGGCCGAGTGATCTGTGTAGACTATTGTTTTAGCTCCAATTAGATATGCCCTGAATTTGTCAAAAGCAAAAACAATAGCTAGCAATTCTTTTTCCGTAGTTGCATAATTTAGTTGCGCATCATTTAATGTGCGACTTGCATAATAAATAACATGCAACTTCTTATCTTTTCTTTGTCCAAGAACAGCTCCTACAGCATGATCACTAGCATCACACATAAGCTCAAAGGGTAAAGTCCAATCTGGTGTGGTGATGATGGTGGCTGAGATTAATTCCTTCTTCAACCTGTTAAAAGCATCTAAACATTCTTTGTCAAAATCAAATGGAACATCTTTAACTAACAAATTGCAAAGAGGTTTAGTGATTTTTGAGAAGTCTTTTATGAATCTCCTGTAAAACCCTGCATGCCCAAGAAAACTTCTTATACCTTTCACTGTGTTAGGAGGAGGTAGTTTTTCAATTACCTCAATTTTTGCCTTGTCTACTTCAATACCTTTTTGAGAGATTTTATGCCCTAAGACAATACCTTCACTAACCATGAAGTGACATTTTTCCCAATTTAACACAAGGTTAGTGTCTTCACATCGTTGCATTACTAAAGATAGATTATGAAGGCATGCATCCAAAGAAGAACCAAACACAGAAAAGTCATCCATGAATATTTCAATAAATTGTTCCACCATATCAGAAAAGATGGACATCATGCACCTTTGAAAGGTTACAGGGGCATTGCATAGCCCAAAAGGCATTCTCCTATAGGCAAAAGTGCCATAAGGACAAGTGAATGTAGTTTTCTCTTGGTCCTCAGGAACTATGGGTATTTGAAAGTACCCTGAATAGCCATCTAAGAAACAATAAAAAGGATAACCTGCAAGTCTTTCAAGCATTTGATCAATAAAGGGAAGGGGAAAATGGTCCTTGCGTGTTGCTTTATTTAGTTTTCTGTAATCTATGCACACACGCCAACCTGTGACTGTTCTTGTGGGGATTAGTTCATTGTTTTCATTAGAGACAACAATCATACCTCCCTTCTTTGGAACAACTTGGACAGGACTTACCCAATTACTATCTGAAATCGGATAAATGATACCGGCATCCAGAAGTTTGATGATTTCAGCCTTGACTACCTCCTTCATGTTTGGATTCAGTCGCCTTTGGTGCTCGATTGAAGGTTTGTAGTCTTCTTCCATCAAGATTTTATGCATGCACACACTCGGGCTTATTCCTTGTAGATCCGAGATAGACCACCCTAAAGCTTTCTTGTGCCTTCGTAGAACCTGTAACAACCTTTCCTCTTGATCAAGCGTTAAGTGAGAAGAAATAATAACAGGGAAAGAATGGTCCTCACCTAAGAATGCATGTTTTAAATGAGGTGGAAGTTGTTTCAGTTCATGCTTAGGTGGTTCCTTTTCTTTTTCATTCAAGACACTTGATTCATTCATGTTATTTTCGATATGCAAAGTGTTTTCCACACATTCATCAATAACATCAATTCTAAAACAGTATCCATAGTCCATAGGAAGTTTGCAAGATTTAAGTACATCAAATACAATATCTTCCTGTCCAACTCTTAGAGTCAACTTACCTTCATAAACATCAATCAATGCTCTTGCAGTTGCAAGAAAAGGTCTTCCAAGGATTAGAGATCCTTCCCTGTCTTCATCAACGTCAAGAATAACAAAATCAACAGGAAAGATGAATGTACCTACCTTTACAAGCACGTCTTCTACAATTCCTCTAGGATATTTAATTGAACGATCTGCTAATTGCAAAGACATCCTTGTTGGTTTGAGCTCTCCCATACCTAGCATCTTAAAAACTTCATAGGACATAAGATTAATGCTAGCACCTAAATCTGCCAAAGCTTTTTCAAAGTCAAGATTACCAATGTTACAAGGGATAGACAAACTTCCTGGATCTTTTAACTTTGGAGGTAATTTGTTTTGGATAATTGCACTGCACTCCTCCGTTAACATTACCGTTCCTTGATCATCAATTTTTCGTTTCTTGCTCAAGATATCTTTTAGGAATTTAGCATAGCTAGGCATTTGAACAAGAGCTTCAGCAAAAGGAATATTGATTTGAAGCTTCTTAAACACATCCAGAAACTTGAGGAAGCTCTTGTCATTTTGTGCTTTCTTTAATCTTTGTGGAAAGGGAACAGGGGGGACATAGGGTTTTACATTTTCCTGTCCTTCTAAGTCAATGATAGGCACCTTTGGTTGTTCTTTTTCTTCCTTTTCTTTCCTTGGTGGTTCATCTAATTGTTTGCCACTTCTCAAGGTGATAGCCTGCACTTGTTCTTTTGGATTCTTTTCAGTATTGCTAGGTAACGTACCTTGAGGTCGAGATGCCATCATGTTTGCAAATTGCCCTAGTTGAATCTCCAAATTTCTTATTGCAGCCTGCTGGATTTTATGGTTCTCTCTCATTTCATTCATGAACTCCATGTGTGATTTAGAAAGAGCAGTGAGAAGGTCATCATGGGATTTCTTTTCTGGAGGGTGGAAACCAGGTGGTGCATTCAAGGCATTGTTAGGATTACCGTAAGATAGATTAGGATGATTCCTTAACCTGTTATCATATGAATTTGAATAAGGGTAATTCTTTCTTCCTTGATTCATCACATAGTTCACTTGTTCCAGAGTTTGTGGATTTAAGGAGTCCATGATGCATTCTCCAATTCCATGTTGTCCATTGCACCTATCACACACTTGCATAACAGAATTTACAGGATTAGTAGTTAACATGTCCAATTTTCTTACCATGTTATCTACCTTGGCATTAAGTGCTGTAATGGCGTCTATTTCATAGACTCCTGCGGTTCTTCTTCTTTCGGAATTGTTTTGGTAATGGCTGTTGCTTGCCATCTCTTCTATCAACTCATATGCCTCATCAATCCCTTTCTTTTCAAAGGATCCACCTACAGCTGCATCTAAAGTAATTTTGATGTTAGGAAATAATGCATTATAGAAAGTTTGTACCTGTAACCACTTGGGCAAACTGTGATGTGGGCACTTTCTTAACAAGTCCTTGAATCTTTCCCAAGCTTCATACAAGCTCTCTTGATCATGATGAGCAAATGTCATTATCTCATTGCGCAACTTAGTGGTTTTTGAGGATGGAAAGAATTTAGCTAGGAATTTTTGAGCTAATTCATCCCATGTGGTGAAACTTCCAGCTGGACATGATTGTAACCAAGACCTTGCCTTATCCCTAAGAGTAAAAGGGAAAAGTCTCAGCTTGATTGCATCTTCAGAAACACCGTTTTGCTTGAATGTGTCACAAATCTCCAGAAAATTGGTGATGTGAGCATTAGGATCTTCACTAGGCAAACCCCCATATTGGATTGAGGTAGAGAGCATTTGAATGATTGCGGGTTTAATCTCAAAGTTATTAGCTTCTACCCTAGGTCTAGTAATACTTGAGGTTGTCCCATTCAGATTAGGTGTTGTGTAATCCCTTAAAGTACGGACCGGATGTTGAAGTGGTGGTCCAACTATGTTCTCGTTTCTGTTTTCGTTTTCGTCGGCCATGTCTGCTTCTTGTTCGGGTTTTATTTCGCGTGCTTTTCTTGCAGCGTTATGCCTACGACAGGTTCTTTCAATTTCCGGATCAAAGATTAGAGGTTCAGTCTTCCTTGATCTTCTTTGCATAAAATACCTGGAATAGTTCTTAAAAGAAAATTAAATAAAAGCAAAAGAGTGTGTAAATTAACAATAGGGTAATTCGTATTGATATTGATACGCTAATCCCCGGCAACGGCGCCAAAAACTTGACAGCGTTTTTCGCAAGTGTACGAAATCGTAACAAGTAATATAGAGTAAGAGAGTATCGTATCCACAGGGATTGTTTATCAATTACCAAAATTATGTTAACCTATTATTATTTAGACGATGATAAGAGAGAATTGCTATAAGGTAAATAAACTTTAAAGTAAAAACAGAAGAGATCAAACTCAAAATTCAGGTGAAAGGAAATCAGAGAATTAAGCTACTAGGGAATTTGATTTCACTTAATTCTATCCAACTTATTCTATTAGTTCATTAATCAACTTTAATTGTTCAAGTAGGAGAAACAACCCTAAAGTTACTAACAAGCTCTCCCGATTTATTGTTAGCTATTCTAATCCAGTTTAATTTCCTATCTTTTAATAGTGAAATTAAACATAAATCAGATCATTAGGTTTTATGGTTGTTTTGTGAGTTCACAACTTAATGATTTATTAACTTATGAAAATCCCCCTTGAGTCAAACCATATAGCTTCCGCATCAAGTTATTATTCTCAAGTAAATTATTATCTTTTTCATATCAATAACCCGTCTCCCGAATGTGATTATTGAAATAACTCAATCCAGGGGAAATTTTCTGCCTGGAAGCATTAAGCACAATAATAATTTATAACGAGAACAAAGAAAAACAAATCTAATATTATAAACTGGAATCGAATTAAATTACATCAAATCCCTAGTATAAGAGTTTAGCTGGACATAGTAATTAAATTAAATTCAATCATACTTGAATCATTCATCATATTTAAAGACAATAATAAAAGAAAGAAACAAGATGAAGAGTTTAGGATAAAAACTGTGTCATAACTATATGGATGGCTTCCTTGATTCTTGGCACAAATCTATGATGCTTGAAGTCTTGGAGAGAGAGAGAATTAAGTAGAGAATTGCCTAAAAATGAGATCCCTAGCAATGAGAAGTTTCCCTCTTTATATAGAGCTCATGGAGGTGAGTTTGATTCCTTTTAGGAAATAGAATCCTTATTTAGTGCAAAATCCTTTATAGGAGATCAAGACTGTTTAGGCTTTTGATTTCCTCTTGATTAGGACTCCTTTTTCTCCCAAAATAGGTCTAGGTCTTGTTTAGTGTTTTTAGGAAACTCCCTGAGGTCGGCCCATGTGAAAAAAACTTGATTTGCGTATCTAGTTCACGCTGGTTCCGCCTCGCAGCACGGGCGTGCTTCATGGCACGAGCTGGGTGTGCTTTAGTCTGGAAGTCTGGCTAGTGAAGCACAGGGTGTGCTAGGCAGTACGGGCTAATGATTCCCTAAGGCACGGGCGTGCTACCAAGCACAGGCAGGGCTTGCTTTCTTCTGGAAGTCTGCCTAGAATTGCCATGGGCGTGCTAGGCTTGACACGCCCTGGTCCAATTGTAGCACGGCCGTGCCTTTTGACACCACCCTGGCCGTGCTCTCTTCTGTTTATCCTTTGGTTTCCTTAGCTTCTAGCACGGTTATGCCTTCTAGCATGGCCTGGGCGTGCTAGAAGCTAAGTGTCTTGCATTGTAAAGCTCTTTTCTGCGCCAAATTCCTACAATTTTCTCTTAGATCAAGCGGATTAAGAATCAAGGAAGCTTTGAACACAATTATACTAGAAGTGAATTAAAATCAAGTTAAAGTAATAAAAACTTACTGAAATTCTAATAAAAACTATATTAAAAAATACTATGAAATTAACACCTATCAACCACCATTGTATTGAAGAATAAAATAAAATTTGAAGGAAAAGATATGATAAGAGTTGGGTGCTGAAAATTATTAAAGCTACAAAAAAAAAAAAAACACTAAAAACAAGGAAACATAATGTCCAAAATACTTAGTACAATTAAATAAAAGGAAAAAAATGAAAAATGAAAAATAACCAAAAATAATTAATCCTCAGGTTGTGGAGGTGGATGCGGTTGCAGCAATTGAATTACTATTTGGAGTTGGCTAGCAATTCCCTGATATTGGCTTTGCATGGTATCTCTTCGAGAGTCGAGGCTCCCATGCATAATTTCTATGGATTGGAACCAATCAGATATCATAGTCTCCATTCCATTAAGGCGGCATCAAACATGTCCATTCTAGACATCATACGTACGAAAACTTCATCGTTGGACAAATCAGACGCTCCCTGAAAGGAAGGGCCAGCTCTAGAGGTACCTGCACCAAAAAAAGTACCAAAACCAGGGAAGGATTACGGATTATCCTCCTCCAGATTAGTATCGCCAGCCTCTTTAGCTTCCTCATCATCAAAACTCTCTTCTCGGGATCTCACAATATGGGATGAATCCCCTACCTTCTCTGCTAATTTCATATGTACCATGACACTTAAGTCAAGTCTAGTACCCTTTCTACCTCCCACAATGTCATAAATTGGCCGAGCAAGGTTCCAAACTCTCAAATAGGATGCAATACGGGTCACAAAACACCCCATCATAATAGCTCCCTTGTTTGCCCTTGCTATTCTAGCCCATCGTTGTCATAACCAATAGCCAACATTAATAAATATCCTCTGATCTATTGCACAGATAAAGTATAATTCATTTAGACTCAACACTCCATCACTCTCACTACGCCCAAAAATTGTGTTGGCCAAAAATTTGTGAATATACTGATAGGCTGGGTTTCTCAATTTAGAAGCTTTTGACAATCTAGGATTATAGTTATTCTCCCCAGTTAGTGTTGTCCATGTGCTTCGATCTCTAAAATCTTTAGGTATTTGGTTAAGGGCATTTTCAATGGGGAACCCAAAGATATGACTAACTTCGTTTACTGAAAGCTCATAATTTCTCCTAAAAAGCCTAAACTTAATTTTACTAGGGAAATTATTAGGCAACAGACGAATAAGAGAAGAATATGAACTCAAGAATTCTAAGGTCATTGGTGCATAAACAAAGTCTTTCATTGCAATAAATTGTTCCCACCCAATGCTCTTAAGAGGTTCTAACACAACATCTCTAAGCCTTACTTTTGCTAGAGCATATTCATCAATAAAGCGATTAGGCAAAATAAGGCGAAGAGAGAGTTTATTGTACCTTTCCTATTGTTCTGGCCAGCCGAACTCAAATAGAGGAGGAGCAGGAGCCGTAGGAGGAGGAACTATAGGAGGAGGAACCGTTGGCTGAATTCTAGCGGCCACTGAAGCGGCAGATCTGCTTCGTTTATATCTTGGAGGCATGGTGAAAGAAAGAGAAGAGAAAAGAAAAGGGATGCTAAGCTTTTGGTGGAGAGAAAAAGAGAGATATGAAGGAGAGGAAGAAGGGCATGCTTTGAGAAGAAGAAGAGAGAAAATGAAGGTGAGGGGTTAGGCGTGCACTTTAAATAGGGAGGCAATGAAGAGTTGCGTGGTAATCGAAAGGGCGTGTTGTTTTTAAAAACGTACCGTGCTACGTAGCACGGTTGGGGCGTGCTGACTTCTGAGTCTTTGAGGCGGTGGCTGGCATGGGCGTGCTATGGTGAGCACAGTTAGAGATCGACATCTCGTTGAAGCACGAGCATGCTACCTAGTACGACTTAAGCGTGCTAGAGCCTATGACCTATGAGAAAAAATTGTCTTACCTGGCACGAGCATGCTGATGAGCACGGTTAGGGCGAGCTAGATTCTGACCTGTGAGGAAAAAATTGTCTTACCTAGCATGGGCATGCTGATTAGCACGGCTAGGGCTGCTAGAGTCTGAACCTGGAAGACCAATTTTGCACCTTTTGACAGCACGGGCGTGTTAACTGGCACGGCTTGGGCATGCTAGAGCCTGTGTCTCAACTTTTACCTTAAAGAACTTAACTAAAAACAGAAGAACAAGCATGATTAAAGTTTTTGGGGGAATGATAAAAAGAAATAACAAAAATAAACCAAAATAAGAGAGATGGGGAAAAGAATATGGGTTTCCTTCACAAGCGCTTTTTTTAATGTCGTTAAGCTCAACGCACTAGACCAAATTTAGGCAAGATTAAGCAAGACTTATAGTGGTTTTGGCTGGATCAAACTCTCCATTTTGGTAAACTTTCAATCGTTGAGTATTGACTTTGAAACTCTGGTTTCCATCCACTATTTCAATTGCACCATGTGGAAAAATTTCTTTGATCGTGAATGGTCCCGACCACCTAAAGCGCAATTTTCCTAGAAAAAGATGAAGTCTAGAATTTATAGAGCAATATGTGTTGGCCTACCTTCAGATTTCTCAGAATAATGTGCTTATCACACCACTATTTGGTATGGTCTTTATACATCTTGGCGTTCTCATAAGCATGAAGTCTCATTTCATCTATCATATTCAATTGAAGTAACCTTTTTTACTAACCTCTTTGACATCAAAGTCAAGGAACTGGATTGCCCAATATGCCTTATGCTCTAACTCAACAGGAAGATGACATGCCTTACCATAAATCATTTGATATGGAGACATACCAATTGGTGTTTTAAATGCTATTCTATAGGCCCAAAGTGCATCATCAAGTTTCTTTGACCAGTCCTTCCTTGATTGGCTAACTGTGGTCTCTAGTATTTTCTTGATCTCCCTATTAGTTACCTCCACTTGTCCACTTGTTTGAGGCTGATATGGGTACCTACACGATGAGTAACACCATATTTTGGAAGAAGAGAATCTAAGTACTTATTGTAAAAATACTTACCTTCGTCTGTGATTATTGCTCTTGGAGTACCATGACGTGTGAAAATATATTTCTTCATGAAGTTCATTACACTCTTGGCATCATTGCTTGGAAGAGCAACAGCTTCTGCCCACTTCGAGACATAATCCACCGCTACTCAAATGTATTGGTTGGAATAAGAAGATGGAAACGGTCCCATAAAATCCAAGCCCCAAACATCAAAGATCTTCACTTCAAGGATATTGTTTAATGGCATCTCATGTCTCTTAGAGATATTTCATAACCTTTGACAACGATCACAAATACGAACAAAGTTAAAAGCATCTTTAAACAAGTTAGACCAATACAAACCGCTTTCTAAAATACATGCTACCATCTTGCTTGTTCCAAAATGTCCTCCACATTCCATTAAATAATAGAAATGAAGAACACTTTCCATCTCTTCTTCCGGCACACATCGTCTGAAGAGTTGGTCACTACAATACTTGAACAAGAAAGGCTCCTCCCAATAGTAATATTTAAGATCCTGAAAGAATTTTTTCTTTTGTTGATAAGAAAGATTGGGAGGAGTAATCTTGCAAGCAAGGTAGTTAACTATATCGGCATACTATGGAGCTTGTATATTTGCTAGAAGAAGAAGATGTTCATGGGGGAAGTCTTCATTAATTTGCAACTCTGCTTGCCCTCCTTCCCCCAACTCAAGTCTTGACAAGTGATCAGCTACAAGGTTCTCGGTTCCCTTTTTATCACGAATCTCCAAATCAAATTCCTGTAAGAGAAGAACCCAACGAATTAGTCTATGCATTGCATCTTTCTTTTCTAACAAATATTAAATAGCTGAGTTATCAGTGTAGACTATTGTTTTAGATCCAATTAAATATGCTATAAATTTATCAAAAGCAAAAACAATAGCAAGAAGTTCTTTTCAGTGGTGGTATAATTTAATTGTGCATCATTCAATGTATGACTAGCATAATAAATGACATGCAACTTCTTTTCTTTTCTTTGCCCAAGAACAGCTCCTATAGCATGATCACTAGCATCATACATGAGTTCAAAAGGTAGGCTCCAATCTGGTGTAGCAATGATAGGAGCTGAAATCAATTCTTTGTTCAACCTGTTAAAAGCATTCAAATACTCTTGGTTAAAATCAAAAGAAACATCCTTAACTAATAAATTACAAAGAGGTTTTGTGATTTTGGAGAAATCCTTGATAAATCTCCTATAGAACCCTACATGAGCAAGTAAACTCCTTACTCCTTTTACTGAATATGGAGGTAGTAGCTTTTCAATTACCTCTATCTTGGCTTTGTCCACTTCAATCCCTTTTTCCTGAGATTTTATGCCCTAAAACAATTGCCTTCACTAACCATAAAATGACATTTTTCCCAATTCAAAACAAGATTAGTATCTTCACATCGCTGCATTACTAGAGAGAGGTTATAAAGACAAGAATCAAAAGAAGAACCAAATATAGAAAAATCATCCATAAATATTTCAATAAAGTTCTCAATCATATAAAAAAAATATGGACATCATGCACCTTTGAAAAGTTGCAAGAGCATTGCATAACCCAAAAGGCATTCTTCTATAAGCAAAAGTACCATAAGGTCAAGTGAAAGTGGTCTTTTCTTAATCCTCGGGATAACTTGAATCGGGCTTACCCAACTGCTATCTAAAATTAGATAGATAATGCCAACATCCAAAAGCTTTATGATTTCAGCTTTGACTACTTCCTTCATGTTTGGATTCAATCTCCTTTTATGCTCAATTGAAGGTTTGTAGTCTTCTTCCATTAGGATCTTGTGCATGCACACACTTGGACTTATTCCTTGTAAATCTGAAATTGACCATCCTATGGCTTTTTTTATGCTTTTCTAGGACCTGCTATAACCTTTCTCTTCATCAAGTGATAAATGAGAAGAAATAATGACAGGAAAAGAATTATTCTCACTTAAGAATGCATTCTTTAAATGAGGTGGAAGTTGTTTTAATTCTTGCTTTGGTAATTCACTTACTTCCTTACCTTTGATGCTTTGATCATCAATGTCACCTTTATCAATGGTCACTTTATTTTCAAAATTCAAGGTGTCTTTTACACAATCATCAATAACATCAATTCTAAAGCAATCATTATAATCCATAGGAAGTTTACAAGATTTAAGAACATCAAAAACAACTTCCTCTTAACCTACCCTTAAGGTTAATTTACCTTCATAAACATCAATCAATGCTCTTGCAGTTGCAAGGAAAGGTCTTCCAAGGATTAAGGATCCTTCTCTACTTTATCAATGTTAAGAATAACAAAATCAACAGGAAAAATAAATTTACCTATCTTGATGAGCACATCTTCTACAATTCCTCTTGGGTATTTGATTGATCAATCTGCCAACTATAGAGACATTCTTTTTCGTTTCAGCTCTCCCATCCCTAGCATCTTAAAAACTTCATAAGATATAAGATTAATACTTGCACCTAAATTTGCTAAAGCTTTTTCAAAATCAAGATTTCTAATATTACAAGGGATAGAAAAACTTCCTAGATCTTTTAACTTTGGAGGTAATTTATTTTGAATGATAGCACTACACTCCTTTGTTAACATTACCGTTCCTTGATCATGGATCTTCCTCTTCTTGCTTGGGATCTCCTTCAAGAATTTCGCATAGCTAGGCATTTGAGCAAGGACTTCAGCAAAAGGGATGTTTATTTGAAGACATCAAGAAACTTGAGGAAGCTCTTATCATCTTATGATTTCTTGAGCCTTTGTGGGAAAGGAACAGGTGGGACATAACGCTTTACTTCCTCTTTCTCTTCTAGGTCAATGATGGGGATCATCTTCTGCTCTTTCTTTTCTTCCTCCTTTTTGGTTGGATCCTTTAATTGTTTGCCATCCCTCAAAGTGATAGCTTGTACCTGTTCTTTGGGATTTTTCTCAGTTTTACTAGGTAACGTACCTTGGGGTCAAGAAGCCATCATGTTTATAAACTGCCCTAATTGAATTTCCAAGTTCCTTATCACAGCTTGTTGGATTTTGTTATTTTCTTGAGTTTCATTCATGAAGTCCATGTGAGATTTGGAGAGAGCAGTGAGAAGGTCATCTTGAGTCCTTTTCTCTTGAGAAGGAAAACCTGGTGGTGCATTCAAGGCATTGTTTGGATTCCCATAAGAAAGATTACGATGATTCCTCAACCTGTTATCATAAGAGTTAGAATGCAGGTAATTCTTCCTTCCTTGATTCATCACATAGTTGACTTGCTCCAAAGTTTACAGATTTAAAGAATCCAACATGCACTCTCCAATTCCATGTTGTCCACTACACCAATAACATGCTTGCACAATAGAATTAATAGAGTTAGTAGTCAACAAATCCAACTTTCTTACCATATTATCCACCTTGGCATTGAGTGCAATAATGGCATCAATCTCATAAACTCCTGCAGGCTTCTTCCTTTCGAAACTGTGTTGATAATGGCTATTGCTTGCCATCTCTTTTATAAAATCATATGCCTCATTAATTTCCTTTCTTTCAAAAGATCCACCAGCAGCTGCATTTAGAGTAATTTTTATATTAGGAGATAATGCAATACAAAAAGTTTGTACCTGTAACCACTTGGGCAAGCTATGATGTGGGCACTTCCTCAATAGGTCCTTGAATCTCTCCCAAGCTTCATACAAACTTTCTTGACATTGGTGGGAAAAAGTCATTATCTCATTGGGAAGCTTTGTGATCTTTGAAGATGCAAAAAATTTAGCCAAAAATTTCTAAGCTAATTCCTCCCATGTTGTAAAACTTCCAGCAGGGCATGATTGTAACCAAGACCGTGCCTTATCCCTTAGAGTGAAAGGAAATAGTCTCAATTTTATGGCATCCTCAGAAACTCCATTTTGTTTGAATGTATCGCAAATCCCCAGAAAATTTATGATATGAGCATTAAGATCTTCACTGGGTAGACCTCCATATTGAATTGAGGTGGAAAGCATTTGAATAATTACAAGTTTAATCTCAAAACTGTTAACTTCCACCCTAGGCCTAGTGATACTTGAGTTGGCTCCATTGAGAGAAGGAGTTGTGTAATCTTGCAAGGTGTGGACATGAGGTTGAGGTCTGTCCTCTGGGTCGATTTCATTTGCCATGTTTGATTGTTGTCCTTGTTTGCTCTCACGTGCTCTCCTAGCAGTCTTGTTCCTACAACAAGTCTTTTTGATTTCTGGATCAAAGATTAAGGGCTCAGTTATACCTGATCTTCTTTGAATAAACAACTGAAATAATCTTCTAAAAAAAATTAAAAATAAGAATAAATGTCTAAATTAATAATAGGGTATTGATATTGGTAACTCCAATCCCCGACAACGGTGCCAAAAACTTGACAATGATTTCTCGCAAGTGTACGAAATCGCGACAAGTAATAAAGAATGAGTAGAGTATCGTTCCCATGAGGATTGTATGCCAAGTACAATGACAATGGTTTTCGCAAGTGTACGAAATCACGACAACTAATATAGAGTGAGAAAGTATCGTATCCACAGGGATTGTATATCAAGTACCAAAATTATGTTAACCTATTATTATTTAAACGACAATAACAGAGATTTGTTATAAAGAAATTAAATTCAAAAATAAAACAGAAGAGATCAAGCAACAAAGTCAGGTGAAAAGAAACCAAGGAATTTGAACTACTAGGGAATTTGATTTCACTTAATTCTATCCAATTTATTTCATTAGTCTGTTAATCGATTTTAATTGTTTAAGTAGGAGAAACAACCCTAAATTCACTGACAAGCTCTCCCGATGTTTTGTTAGCTATTCTAATCTAGTCTAATTACCTATCTTTCAATAGAGTAATCAGGCATAAATTAAATCACTAAGTGTTGACGCGTGTCTTTATGCCCCCACCTAACCCGATGAGGATACAAGGATGCGGAATAAGGAATCAGGGTCAACCAGAAGTCTTTAAACTAAGAATTGATTCAAACCGGTTCAAGGAAGTCTGACCTGCGCTAGGGTTGCGTCACGCACCTATAAGTTGCGTGACGGCACTAATAGTTGCGTCACGCAACTCTAACCAGGATGACGTCACCTTGAAAAGCCCGTGTAACTGTTTTTGCTTTTTGTGTGGATACACTGCAACTGTACAAAAAGTGAGCTGCGTCACGCAGCTCTCGGGTCCGTACGCAGTTAGTTGCGTGACGCAGCTCTATTCTGTTGCCCTACCCATATAAATACAGCATTTTTATCTTGCAAACGGGACTTTTTTGGACTTTTGGACTTTTGAACTTTTTGAGATTTGAGAGAAATTTTTAAGAGCTAAGTTACGGCTAGGGTTTTCTGCAAGAACTCCATTGAGTTATCTTGAAGAAGATCAAGCCTTAGAGATTAAAATAGATTGAAAAAAAAAGTCACAAAAAGAAAAAAAAAAAAAGAGAGAAAAGAAAAGAAAAAGAGTTTTTCTATTAAAACTTGGCAAAGACGTTTCTGGGATCGTAAAACCCTATTCCTAAGTCACTCAAATCGCATGCAATCCTCAAATCTGAGGGCTAGGTAATCATCTAAACTCTCCTTGTTATTTTTAGTTGTTAATCTATTAAATATCTTATTTTATTAGTGTTTGGGTAGTTTGGTATTGGTTAAATAGTATTCTGCCTGTTATTGGACATTTCTGGAGTAATATTAAATAAGTTTTGATAAAAAGAAAACGTAAAAAAGATAGTTTGAAAGGTAGTTGCGGACCAGAGCATTTGCGTCACGCAGCTACTACCTACGTGACGGAACTGTTCATGTCCAAAAGAAACTGACATTACCTTGACTAGTCGCGTGACGGAACTATTCGTGCGTATATTTTTATCTTGCTTTTTATGTTTTTATTTAATATTATGATTTAAATAAATGATTGATGAGTTTGAGAATTTTGCCAAAGTCACGAACAGATGCGTCACGCAACTAGGAGTTCTGTCACGCAACTGTTCTTCATAGAACAGCTGCGTGACGCGACTGTTCTAGGGTTCCAAAATAATTTCTTTATTTTATTTTATTTTAATTCCGTGTGATTGAATAAATGTTTAATTTTTAAATTCAAGAAATAACCAATAATGGGCAGATTATGTTTTAATCAAATCAAATAGGTTAATTTACTATTACATATGATTTTGGGATTTTAGAATTTATTGAATTTATGTTGAGTAGATTGTATTTTAAATCCGGTTTGTGGCCCGCCTTTAACCATAAGGCAAGAGCGGGTCTTTTAATTATTTTTGCTATGGGTTGGATGATTGATGTGGTTTGAATGGTTATGAATGCAATGAATGGATTTATTTGGGACGATTAACTAATTTTCCACATAGGAACTCGGTTCGATTTATTCGGGTTGGGTTTAATTAAATAAATTGGCTTTTCTAAAATAAAATTAGAAATTGTAGGTTAAAAGAGGCCGGTTTTCCAGGTGTCGGCTTCCAACGGGCCGATGTACCCAATTCCTTTATCCAGAATCGTACTTGGTACGCCTGACCAGTCTTTTAAAATAATTGACCTTAAATAAAATTGGGTTAAATGAAGTCACTTTTATAAAATAAAATTGGAAACGGTCCCATTGCCGAAATAATGGGTGGCGACTCAAATGTTTTATAAGACCGATTTATCGGCATTGCGTTCCTAAAAGGTTTTGTCACCATTTTCTCAATAAGAATCACAACAATAAAACACAAAGAAAAAAGTTTTCGGGTCCTCCGGGGTGGATCTTTAGACGAAAACACTAAATTTTATGGTTGTTTTGTGAATTCATAACCTAAGGTCATTAACTTATGAAAACCCCCCTTGAGTCAAACCATATAGCTTCCGCATCAAGTTATTATTCTCAAGTAATTCATTACCTTTTTCATATCAAAAACCCTTCTTCCGATAGTGATTAATGAAATAATTCAATCCATGGGAGAAACTCTGCCTGGAAGCTTTACGTTCAATAATAAATTATAGCAAGAACAATGAAAAACAGGTCTAATATTCATAAATTGGAATCGAATTAAGTTACATCAAATCCCTAGTATAAGAGCTTAGCTAGACATAGTAATTAAATAAAACTCAGTAATACTTGAATAAATCTTCATAGTCAGTGATGAACAATAAAGAGAAAAACAAGATTAAGAGTTTAGAGATAAAACTAGGTAACAGCTATGTGGAATGGCTTCCTTGAATCTTGGCACAATGCTTGGATGCTTGAGACTTTTGAGAGAGAGAGAACTATGTATAAAACTGCTCAAATTCGAGATGCCCATTAATGAAAAACTCCCCTCTTTATATAGAGCTCCTGAAAGCAAATCTGACTCCATTTAGGAAATAGAATCCTTATTAAGTACAAAATCTTCTATAGGAGATCATGACTGTTTAGGCCTTGGATTTCTTCCTAGTTAGGACTCCTTTCTCTTCCAAAATAGGTCTAAATCTTGTTTAGTATGCTTAGGAAACTATTCGAGGCGGGCCCATGTGAGAAAGGATCGATTTGCATTTTTAGTTCATGCCAGTTCTGTCTTCGAAGCACGGGCGTGCTATGATGCATGGCTTGGGCATGCTCAAGTCTGGAACTCTGGCTGATTGGGCACGGGCCGTGCTATACAACACGCTCTAGAAGAGTCTTTGTGGCACGTGCGAGCGCATTAGCATGGGTGGGGCGTGCTTGTCTCTGTCCTTCCAAGATAGATTTTGTCATGGGCGTGCTAGGCAAGCACGCCCTTGAGTTTCTTTTGGGCACGGGCGTGCCATTTAGCACAGGCTAGTTGTGCTTGCTCCTAACTCTCCACTTGATTCCTTAGGTTTCAGCACGGGTGTGCCTTTTAGCACGGGCTGGGTGTGCTTGAGACTGAGTATTTTGCTTTGTAATGCTCTTTTCTGTGCCAAAACCCTGCAAATTTCTTTCAGATCAAGTGGGTTATGATTCAAGGAAGCTTTGAACAAAATTATACTCAAAATGAATTTAAAAACAAATCAAAGTGATAAAATTTACTAAAATTCTAATAAAAAACTATACTAAAAATACTATAAAACTGACACCTATCATACAAAAATTATGTTAACCTACTATTATTTAAATGGCAATCAAGGGAATTATTTTAGGAAATTAACTTCAACAAATAAAAGAGAATAAAAAGAAATTAAGCAAGCAATTTTTTTGATAATAAGAAATCAAGGATTAAAAGCTACTAGGGATTTTGACTTCCCTTAATTTTATCCAATTTATTTTATTAGTTTGATAATCAATTTTAATTGTTCAAGTAGGAGAAACAACCCTAAAATCAATAACAAGCTCTCCCGATGTATTGTTAGCTTTTTTAACCCGTTCTAATTACCTATCTTCTAATAGTACAATCAAACATGAATTAAATCATTAAGTTTTATGGTTTGTTTTGTGAATTCATAACCTAAGGTCATTAAATTATGAAACCCCCCATGAGTCAAACCATATAGCTTCCGCATCAAGTTGTTATTCTCATGTAATTTATTATTACCTTTTTCATATCAAAAACCCTTCTCCTAATAGTGATTAATGAAATAAATCAATCTAGGGGAGCAACTCTGCCTGGAAGCATTAAGTTCACTAATGAATTATACTTTGAACAAAGAAAAACAAATCTAATATTATAAAGTGGAAAAGAAATTAAGCTACATCAAATCCCTAGTATGAAAATTTAGTTAGACATAGTAATTAAATAAAACTGAATTAAACTTGAAAATAATTCCATAATCAATGTGAATAATGAAAAGTAAAAAACAAGATTAAAAGTTTAGAGATAAAAACCAGTCAACAAATAACGTGGACGACCTCCTTGAATCTTGACACAAATCTTGATTATTTGAAGTCTTAGAGAGAGAAAACCAATAGAACAAAAGATGGTATATCCCTCAATCCCCTGCACTGCATCTGTTCTCTCTTTATATAGACTTCCTGGGGAAAACTCTGATTTCATTTAGGAAATAGAGTCTTTATTGAGTAGGAAATCTCTTAGAGATAGGAGACTATTTAGGCTTTTAATTTCTTCTCAACTAGGACTCTCCCGTAAGTTGAAATAGGATTTAAACTTGATTGGCATGTTAGGAAAGTATCTCATGTGGGCCCATACAAGTGGTAGGGACTGGGCTGACGTTTTCGACTCAAAATGAAACTTGATTTTCAGTACGGGCGTGCCATTGGGCATGGTCTGGGCATGCTGGAACCTCAGTTCTAACGTAATCGGAGCATGGGCTATGCTCAAGTGAGCACGCTCTGAAATAAATTTGTGGCACGAGCGTGCTAGACCACAGGGCTAGGGCGTGCCGGGCTTTGAATTACGAGGGTCGATTCAGCATGGGCTGTGCTTAGGTGAACACGCCTTTGAATCGATATCATTCTGTGGCACGGACGTGCCATATAGCACGGGTCACTATAAAAAAAATAAGATTTTGCCATCGATTTTTGCGACCGACCAATTTCGATTGCAATATGGCAACGAAGTTGCGACCATTTGCGATGAAAATTGAAGTTACAGACATTTAATTGTGAACCCCTCCCCAAATATCAAGCATACAAATGCATGTGACTAAGGAAGAAATGCACTTGAGTGTGTGAGTCGCTTCCTTGTTTAATTATTTTAGGGAAAACTAGGAAAAACCCTAAGTGACTCTAATTTTAATTAACCTAATTACTAGATTAATTAACCCAATGTTTAAGGCATGGTGTGCAAACCCGAGATGGATCTCGAGACTATGTCATGCTGACAAAACTAACCATGAATGAATGCTTTGCAAAGTGATTAATGTAATTTGAACCAATTTTAAGTGATTGCGACTTGCCGCTCGGGGTTAAATCCCAAACGTGCCTACGTACTTCCGTTTGAATGGAAGATCAAAGTCAACGTAGTTCGATAGGCCTTCTTTGAAGGGCTTTGAAGGGGATGCTTTATGCATGAGTGTGTGTATGCTTTGTGCATTTTGTTTAGGCATTTGATGCCAAAAAACGTTGATTTTAAGGCATTTGATGCCAAAATGCTGATTTTAAGGCATTTGATGCCAAAAATGTTGATTTAAGGCATTTGATGCCAAAATGTTGATTTTAATGGCTTTTAGCCAAATAGATTGATGTAGGCAATTACTGCCAAAAATTGATTTGATTTAGGCGATTGTCGCCAAAATTGATTATTTTGAGGCTTTTAGCCAAAATAAGTTGATTTAGGCAATTTATTGCCTAAATTTGATGATTGGGCGATTGTCGCCAAAATTGATGGCTTTAAGGCAATTTATTTGCTAAAAGCAATTGTTTGAAAGCTGTTAGCCAAAATTGTGATTTAAGCGGTTTGTCGCTAAAAAAAAGGATTAATCTACTTATAGGCAATTTATTTGCCAAAAGTGATTAATTGATTTGCAATGTAGGCAATTTATTGCCAAGAAAACGTGTTTAATTAAAGCTTTTTAGTCACAATTATTAATTAATTGGACTTAAGCCGGATTTGTTTGAAATAAAGGCCATTATACCATAGCCATTAATTAACTAGGTATTTTAAGCCATTATTGTCGGATTTAGGCCTTAATACCACGATTATTGATTAACCGGGCATTAGCCTAAATTTATTTATTGAGGCAGTTATTTGCCTAACGATGACATGAATGCATTTATGCAGTTGTAGAATTAGGAGGAGTAGAAGAGAAACATGCATGAAGTGCTAAAAATTAAATAGGTAAAAACTTAATTTACGTACCTGATTTAATCGACAGCCACTTCTTAACTCCAGGTTATGCTCCTCGTTAAGGGAATATTAATTAATTTTAATTTTAATGACCACTTAACAAAACAATAAAGCAATAAGACTAAAACTAAAAATGCAGAAAAGCAGTAAAGAATCGCAAAGAGCGTAAGGGAGAAGGAGCGTCCGTCAACACAGACTGAGTGAGGAAAACAGAGTGTCGGGGCCACTATTTATAGGCGAAATCGAACTGTTTCGGCGGCCGGGCCGCTGGTGCTCGGCGGTGGGGCCGCTGACGATCGGCGGCCAGGGCCGCCGGAGGCCGCCGCCGTGGCCGACTGCCGGAGCCGCCGTGCCTGGTGGTTTTGCTAATTCTCGCTCCTGAGGCTTTTTCGGGAGCTCCAAATCTCCAAAAAACATTCCGGGACCAGTTCTGCGATCCTCGCGACGTCCCGGACGTTTCAAGTGCCATATTGGCATACTTTCGGTGAACTTCCAAAATGACCTTTGGTTCGGTCGGACTGTTTGCAGTCCGGGAAAATTGGCTGTTCGAGCCTCAAAATTTGAGTATTCACAATTGCCCCCCACCGGCAACCATAAGAAAGATTTATGGGCGTCGGTGGTTGTTTGAAACACAAATTTTGGAGATGAAAATTGGACGCGTCCAGAAGACCCGCCTTTTGGCTATTTGTTTATAAATAGCTAGAAATTCATCATTTCCATCATTCTAAACTCTCCACAACCAAGAGTCTCTCAAATTCTCTCAACTTCCTTACCATGACTTCTCCAAGCTACGGTAGCGATGAGGATTTCCTCGGGTCTCTGGGGATTTCTCTCGACGAGGCCGATCTCATGGCAGACGCTGATACCCACGCCTCCATGACCGGCATCTTCGCCCAGGTACGCTATCTCTCACTTTTGTGTATGTTTATTCATCTTTTGGGCCTTAGGCCACATCATGAATTTTGAGCCTTAGGCCAAATCGTGAATTTTCGGGCCTTAGGCCAAGTTGTGAATTTTCAGGCCTTAGGCCAAATTGTGAGTCTTAGGCCTTAGGCCAAATTGTGATTTTTGGGCCTTAGGCCAAATTGTGGATTTTTGGGCCTTAGGCCAAATTGTGAACTTTGGGCCTTAGGCCAAATTGCAAATTTTGGGCCTTAGGCCAAATTGTGATTTTTGGGCCTTAGGCCAAATTGTGATTTTTTGAAATTTTCCTGTACTTACCTTTTATTAGTATGCATGCTAGGGTGGAACTAAGATATTACCCTTAGTAAGGAACTGAGGAGTAACTCTTAGGTTGTTTTACCTTTTAGGATTCCCGTATTAAATTGGATGTGGCTGAGAGTTCTGTGGCGGGAATTCCGCTTGACATATTTGATCAAAACAACCCGGTTGGCACGATTATCCGCCCATCTTACCTGGGCTATCTGAGGCATTTTGACATGGGTCGGAGCAATTACAAGGAGTTATTATGTGCCTTGGCTGAGAGATGGTGGGACACCACCAACACCTTCCACTTTTCTTGGGGCAAGTTGACAATGACCCCCGCAGACTTCTCTGTGATCTCCGGGATCCCTTTCGGCATTCGGCCGATCGAGCTATATGATGACTGGAGGGTTGATATCTCCTCCGACCGGATGGTGGAGCTGATTGGGATAGACCTGCCTCGGCTTGTCGAGCCAGGTTCTGCTACCCCTGCTTTGAGCATTTCCAGATGTTGGTTATCCCTCCAGACCCCTGGCATCTATGCTAGATACGGGCGGGGAGAGCTGACGGCTACTCAGGTGGCCTGATTCACTCTGTTGCTGTTGTTCGCTTCGACCTTTTGGTCTAACAGGAAAGAGAGGTTTAACGCTTCTATCTTGAAGAGTTTGGAGATTCTGGCCCATTTAGAGGAGTATGACTGGGCCGGTGCTATTCTGAGCCGCATGTATGATGATATGTGTGACCTGAGTCGGGGCCACGGCAAGCTTAGCGGGACCTACTACTTCTGGGAGGTAATGTAAAGAACATTCTCCCTTTCTGTGCCCTTTTGTTTTTTTTCACTGATTCTTTTTTTTTTTGTTCTGCAGACTTGGGCATTCGAGTACTTTCCTTACACTCGCCCAGAGTTGCTCCAGACTGATGCCGGATCAGGGCTGGTGCCTTCGGCTTGGAGATGGTACAAACCAAACCTTCATCCCTTTCGGTGCAAGAAGTCGCTGAAGGAGCTGAGAGCCTTTTTTGATACTTGCCCCCTGGAGCAGGTATATGCTTAGTGATTCTTAGATATGTTAAATAAAAAGGATTTATTAACATATTTGCGTCTTTTATAGGCCGAAGTGGGGCCGATGACTGCTCGCCTACAGAGCTGGATTCAGGCTAATCC
Organism: Jatropha curcas; assembly: GCF_041381405.1. Lineage (NCBI taxonomy): Eukaryota > Viridiplantae > Streptophyta > Magnoliopsida > Malpighiales > Euphorbiaceae > Jatropha > Jatropha curcas. The sequence continues at coordinate 21,356,028 of NC_143156.1, read as the reverse complement.
CGGTTTCCAGCGATCAGATGCCTTGTCTCAGTGGAGGGTGGTCCTGTCGCACCCCACCCTACGGCGATATTATTTGGGCGAGAGAGTGGACTTTCAGATAAGAGGCTGTTGTTCTGTCCCTTATTCCCCCCCTGAGGACATGCAAGCGGGTAAGCAAATGGTGCTCACTGCGACTCATACTGAGGGTATTCCACATGTGGAGTTCATTATGGGAGGGGATTATGATGAGTTCTGCGTAATCTCTTTGATGCTGCCCATTGGATCTCGACTTGATAGTATCTAGAGGCCGGTTCCTTCTCAGCCAATCAGCACTCGTTCTTCTCGAGCTTCGGGTCCCTCGACTAAGACTCCAAGGAGGAGGCCCATGACTGATCCCACTTCTTCCACCCCGGTTGAGAGGCCGTCACAGGCCGGGCCTAGCTGGTTGGCAGGTCCTTCCAGGGCTCCTCGGGCTATTTTGAAGGCTACTGGGCCGCTTCACCCAGACCTGGCCAGTCTACGTCTTCCATACGGTATTTCTTACTTTGTTCCCGATAGCCCTCCGGCTCTTCGAGAGGTCTCCCTGGAGAGTGTGGATCGCACGGTTCTTCCTTCCGAGGACATCACTGAGGTAAAGCCTGCCACATCTCTCACAAAAAGGATTCATAGGAGATTCGGTATTGACCTGTATTTTTCTTTGTATGATTTCCAGGTTCCTGTCGGGTTGGTCAACCAGATGATGGAGCTGTTTCTCGGGATGCAGCAAGAACTAGCTGCGGCCTGGACTCAGATAGCCTTTGATGATCAGAGGAGTAGGAGGCCCCGCCGCTGATAGATGCTAGATTTCCCTGCTTTCCTTTGTTTTTCTTTTACTGTATTTTCTGTACTGAAACTTGGCTGCATTTCTGAACTTTGGCTATATTTCTGTACTGAACTTTATTTGTACCTGCACTTGATTAGTACTGAAAAATATGTATGCATGATTATGAAATAGGAAAGAAAAAAAGATCTTGCTTTACTCTAAAACAAAACATTTCTCTTTCTTCTTTTTTTTTTTTACTGAAAAAGACACATTGTTTCTTTCTTTTTCTTTTTCAAAATCACTTCTTTTTTTTTTTTTTTTTTTTTTTTTTTTGCGGTGGCCGCCGCCTGGCCGGGCCGCCGGCTCCGGCGGCTGGGCCGCCTGCGGGCGCGCCTTTCCTCTATTTAAGCTACTTTTCCTGTTTTTTTTTCATTCACTCCTTTTTTTTTTCCAAGCCACCAAAAATCTGGTCAGTTTCTTCTCTTTTTCTCTTCCTTATTTTTTTATTTATTATTTTTTTATTATTATTCTTTTTTAAAATAATAATAAATAATAAATAAAAGGACATGAATCCCTTCTCCAACCATAGCATGCACAGCTGGACTAGGAGTCTCTCCAAAGTTGAAAAGATCAATTTGGGGAGGTACGGTCTTTCTCCCGTTATTACCCTTAGGGGTGTAGTAATTTATTGGGATTTTTTACGGGCCTGTATTAGACTTTGGGACCCGGAAGCCCACGTTTTCCGATTTGGGGCCATGATGGAGGAGATGTGCCCTCTTTTTGAGGAGTTTTATGCTATCATAGGGTGTGACCCCAATGCCCCTTTGGTCAAGCATGAGGTGAAAATTGGGTATGTTAGGTCTTTTAAAAACCTGTTTCAGTTTAGCCGACCACAAGCTAGGGCTATGATTGTTGAAGACCAGAAAGCAATTTTGTTGCCCCTGATTGATGAATTTTCAGAGGCTTGCCCAAATGACCCTGACCGGATGAGGCTAAGAATGCGGGCCCTGGTTTGTTGTTTATTGGCTAGATTTTTATTTAACCAGGACCCAGGCTTTGGGGATTTGCGCCTCTGCCCCATGGTTCGACAAATGGAGGATATGGGTTGTATTGGCGGCATTGTGCTGGCAGAAACCATTAGGAGCCTTGACAGGGCTGCTTTAGGATTCGACGACTGGACAGTTTCTCCCATTATTCTTCAAGTATTTCTCCTTATTATCTCTCCTCATTTTTTCTTTCTTTTTAAATCATTCCCTTGTAATAGAAAGGATCCATCACTCAGGTTTGGTTGAAGGACCACCTTCAAGTGGTTGCTGCTCCTACTCTCTTACCTTATAGCCCCACTCAGTATCGTATGAGGAAGATCTTGATCACACACCCCACTACTGATGCATGGACTTCATGGTTGATTGAATTGGGTCCGAATGAGATACTGTGGTTCATCTCCTGGTACAACATCAACCGTTTTATCCAGGTTAGCTTCCGTCATACTCGGGTTTACCTTCTGGGCTTCACACATTGTACTTGGTACTGCGCTTCATGCGTTTTGAGGCAAATGGGGATAGATCAGACTGTTCCAACTATGGATGACATCTCAGCTGATTCAGCTATCACCCCGGGTGTTACCCGAGCCGTCCTTAGGGCTTGGGTTAGAGATCGCCATATGGTTAGGCCCTTACCTAATCCTGCCAGTATTCAGACTTCTCCTGAGTATCGAACCTGGTTCATTGCCACTGTCTGGCCAATTGAGAGACCAAGGAGGACCGCACTGCTGAGTGCACTTGAAGGTTGGGTTCAGGCTGACGCTGATGATGAGGTTGGGACTGGTGAGGAGATTGTGTTGGCTCCTCGGACAGGCGAGAGTTTGACAGCTAGGGATGACTTGGAGGATGTTGCTCCACGGAGGAGATGGGACACCTAGACTCCTATAGGCTTTTGGACTTTATTGTGTTTTTTTTCTTTTTTGGATTTTGGGTGTATGTTTTGCCTTTTTGGCTTTGAGACTTTGGCTTAGACTTTATCATTTATTGGACTTTTGTTTTCTGCTTGATTTGAACTGCTTGCTTTAATTATGAATGACATTTGTCTTTTAGCTTTCCAAGCATTTTTCAACTTTTATTTATTCAAGCTCTAACTTTTGCCTAAGCTGCCCTTTCGGGTTTTCGACTTAGCGAGCTACCCATTTTTGCCTAAGTCACCCTTTTTGGGTTTTCAACTTAGCGGGTCCCGACTTTTGCCTAAGCTGCCCTTTTGGGTTTTTGACTTAGCGGGTTTTCCTTTCTCTCTTTTTTTTGTACTTTTTCTTCTCTTTTTTATTATTATTGGCAAAGAAGAAAAGAATTATGAAATAATAATTTTTTATTAATGTTTAGACCGCGCCCAAAGAGGACTGCCTACATATCTCCGATATATAATTCCTTTTTTCCGAAGAGAATCAGGTCTAATGTAGTTCAATTTTACATTATGCAATGATTACAATTACACAAAATATCTTTTTAACTGATCTAAATTACATGGATTTGTGAATTCCAAACCATCCAAATCAGTCAAAATGACGGCTTCGCCAGATAATATCTTCTTCAACACATAGGGTCCAGCACAATGAGGACGAAACTTCCCACGTGGGTCTATGATTGGCTGTCTAATTTCTTTCAGAACTAAACAACCCTCTTCCAACTTCCGGTCTTTGACCCTCTTATTAAAATGTCGTGCCATTCTTCTTTGATAAACTCGAGTCTGGTGGATTGCTCGCAATCGCTTTTCATCCATACCCAAGAGTTGCAAATGATAGTTCTCAGCCCAATCTGCTTCGCTGATCTGGCTTTCTCGGATAATTCTTGCCAACTGAACTTCCAGCTCAATAGGTAACACTGCTTCCATGCCATACACTAAGGAATACGGGGTTGCCCCAATAGGTGTTCTGATTGAAGTCCTGTATCCCCATAAGGCATTTGGCAATTGTTCGTGCCAAGCTCTATGCTTTTGAACTATCTTCTGCAAAATGACTTTTATAGCCTTGTTTGCAGCCTCTACGGCCCCATTTGTTTGCGGACGATAGGGTGAAGACTTGTGATGCTGAATCTTCTTTTTCTTCAATAGGTCCGAAAATTTACTTTGAAAGTGAGATCCGTTATCAGTAATGATCTCGAATGGTGTTCCGTACCGACAAAGGATGCTTTGAGCTTCTTCCTCGTTGTTTTCCCCCGGAGAAAAATCATAGGTCTATTGTTTTGATGTGTATTTGGAAAAGCGGTGATAAAAACATTTTTTGGATACACGATGCCGATAAGTCGATCTTATAAATCATTTTAGTCGCCACCCATTATTTCGGCAATGGGACCGTTTCCATTTTTAGTTTTATAAAAGTGACTCCATTTTAACCCATTTTATTCAAGGCCTTTTATTTTGAAAAACTGGTCAAATGAACCAATGAGATTCTAAGTAAGGGAATTAGGTACGTCGGCCCGTTGGAAGCCGATGCCCGGAAAACCTGCCTCTTTTAACCTACGATTTCTAATTTGATTTTATTTTAGAAAAGCCAATTATTTAAACCCAACCCGAATAAATCGAACCGAGTTCCTATGTGGAAAATTAATTAACCGTCCCAATTAGATTCATTCATTGCATTCATCACAGATAAATCATATCATCCATCATCCATCCATAATACATATCAAATAAAGTAAAAGACCCGCTCTTGCCTTATGGTTAAAGGCGGGCCACAAACCGAGTTTAGTAATGTAATTAATAATAAACGATAAGAAATAAAATCTTAAAAATCTCATAATCATCAATAATTAATTGACTTTGCTTGATTAAAAGTTAATTTGCCCATAATTGACCATTTCCTGGATTAGGATTAAAATCTACTTAATGACATGGAGTTAAAATAAAATAACAAAGGTAAATTGAAACTGGGAGACAGTCGCGTCACGCAGCTGTCCTACGAAGAATAGGCGCGTGACGCAACTCTTGTCTCTTATTCTGGAACTTGTAACAGTTGCGTCACGCAGTTGTTCTATGAAGAACAGTCACGTGACGGAACTCTAATTATGTTCTGGCATCGTTATTCCTGCTGATCTTCGGCAGGCTTCTCCTCCGGTGCAGCTGGACCCTGAGCACACTACACATGTAAGCTATAAACCAAATTTAGAAAGTTAAGAGCATTGTACCTGAGTAATCTTTTTAATGCATTTTTGTTGTTTGCAGGTGTCGGCCTAGAGGTACCAGGAGATCTGCCAGCGATTCGGGTTTGCCCGATCCTACATCGGCCGGCTTTATTCCGAGCGGCATGAGCTGGTCTGAATTTTACACACCTTTACCTTTTTTGCCTCCCATTTTTCATAAATCTTTTTACACATCTTTGCTTTTACAGGAGTTGGAGAACGGGAGGCTGCAGAGGCATCAGTCCCGTCAGTCCAGTGCCGTGAGCCGGCTTCAGGCAGAGGTGGAGCGGCTTCGGACGAGACTAGAGGTTGAGGGCATCCCGCTCGACTCTTCTGATGAGGATGAGGATGGCTCTTCTTTCGACAGCGTGCCACCATCACCACCCCGTCCAGCTATTGCTGGTCCTAGCCGTAGGCGGCGGTAGTCTTGCTGCATGTCTCCTCCATTTTTGACACTTTTGAACATTTATTAGTTTAGTTTTTTTTTTATTATTGTTTTTTGGATGGCTGTACAGTTGTATCAACACTTTATGATATTATTTATATTTTTTTACAACACTTAGCCTCTATCACTTTGTCATATGTGTTTATGTTTTATAACTGTGAAGTCTTATTCCTGCAAAAACCAAACACGAATACAACACACAACACAAAATAGCGATGTCCCATTTGTTCATAAAAATGGTTCACCTTATTAGCAGTCAGTGAATCGATTTGTTATAAATGAATAAATGAAATGAAATAAATAAATAAAATAATGGATTTAAAATGAAATATGATAAAAAAATCAATTACTAAATAGCAGTGGGTCGTAGTACTCACTTGACAGGGTGATTAATGCGGTCATCAAGATTCAACTTGCTCGTTGTACAAGTCGTCCTTCTTATTGATTAATGCGGCTTTAAATGCTCACCAATTCAAGCGGTCCATATATGAGTTTTTATTTCAACTACCTCTGACAGTGGACATTAAGTCGAGTGATGACGATGTTCCGCCCATCGGTCCCTTCACTCTTCTATAAATGGGCGTTTCACTTCGTACCTCCCTCATATCCAACGTTCGACATAGACCAATCTCTCAAATAATCCTTTTTCATGGCCTTCAAAAGCCAAGTGTCATCCTTCGTCCAATCTATCTCCGATGACCTATGGCAGATTCCCCCTATGGATCAACTTGCCTGGTTAAGGTATTTCAAAGACCTAAAACCTAACCATGGCTTCTTGTCTTGGCTTGTTACTCGTTTTAATCTGAACACCATGGTTTTCCAATTTGAAGATTCTGAAGTGACTCCAACCTATGAAGAAATGTGTGCCGTGATGGATCATCATCCTGAACAAAATGAAACTCCGGCCTTGCCCCCAAGTCCTAGGTATGATCTAGCTGAGATCATGGCCTTATGCCCAGTTTACCTTCCTGATGGGATAAACGTGGACCAAGGTCTTCCTTTGGAACCTTTCTTGAACAGGGTTTTATCCACTGATCTAGATCTACCTTGGATCCGAGCTTGCTGCTTCTTGCTGTTGAATGTGTATGCCATGAAGAATCGTCAACCCGGAATCGGAGATTTTCGACTTCTGACCGTTGTTCGTGACATGCAATTGTACCATCGTACCGTTTTCATGATGATCATGGGAGAAACGATGTGTTGGGTCAGGGATATTGCCCTTCACATTACTGACTTCAATGTTCATCATCGCGGCTGTCCATTGCTATTGCAAGCCTAGGCTCTGGACAAATTAAGCCTGATTCCTCTGGTTCCAGCTCGCTTGATTCCAACTTATGGACCTGCCGTTTTTCAATCTCGGTCCCGGAGATGCTTCGATTTTGGTGGTAACCCTACTATTCGGTGGACTTGTCCTTGGTGGAGGATTAGACTGGTCATGATCGGAAGCATGAATCTCAATTATGTGTTGTATGCCAGTTTAGACCGTTCCATGGCCTATTTCCCAGATAGGATCAGTCGTCAGTATGGGATGATACAGCGTGTTCCCCGAGCCCACAACTTTGAAAGTGGTCTCATAACACCCCATCTATTGACTAATTTGGCCGATCGTTGGCAAAATCGAAACACCATGTATTTAGATGAAGGAACAATGCAAGATACTGTGACACCTGCATATGCCAACTGGTTCTTTACCCCACAATGATGTCATGCTCTGTGAAGGTCGGCCTTTGCTGATAGGCCTCATCAGGATAAATTGTTGTTTTTTGTTTTTCTTTTGTACTCAAGCCATGAGCTTTTATCTAAATGTATCTGCTTTCTTTTTAGTCAATGATCTTGATGATTCTGTCTTTATTAATTCCTGCACATATGAACAACGAAAGACAACAAAACTTTTCTTTCGAAATTATTTGTTAGTTATTTGGGCCTCCTGCCCTTGGGTCAATAAATGAAAACTCATAGAGTAAAAATTATTCTATAAAAATAAAAGCTTATGCTTGGAAACAACAAAGAATGGAGTGACTGTTTTATTACCTGCACAAATCAAATAAAAATAACAAATGTAACTCCTTTTATGTATGCATGAACTTATGCAAGTGTCAAGGTTTATTCATGGTTTTATTGATCCTTCCAGGGAAATCACTGAGAAAATGGTGTTCGTTCCTCTGATCAACGTCTTAAAGGAATTCCTTGTTTAGGCAGGGGCCAACAGCCAAGACATTTCACACCAAATGAGTCGATCTTTATTTAAATAAGCAGAGAGGAAGGTTTTGCATTGTTCGACCACAACCCCAAAACAAGAAACCAAGTTTTGAAATTCAAATCTTTTATTAATCTTACTTCTTTTCAACATTATACAGAAGTAAAGAAAGTTTATTCTAGTACAATGGTCATTCGCTCTAACTACTTGATTTCCTATTCCCCTTCAAGTCAAGTTGATGGCATTGAGCAACCAATCACTAATCTGTCACGAACGATGGCATGAATTCTGCATTTAAGCTAAGCACCACGCGTTAATCCCAAGATTTTATTTTATTCTCATTATTTTGCATTTTTTTTATGTGCTCTAACTTTTGCCTAGGCCGCCCTTGCGGGTTTTCAACCTAGCGAGCTCATTTCTTGCCTAAGCCGCCCTTTCGGGTTTTCAACTTAGCTCTTTCTTTTCTTTTTTTTTTTTTTTTTTTTTTTGAAATCATCATTTCAGACATAGAACTTTTTCATTTGATCCTGGTTGACAATCCGATTGACAGGCTCTCCTTCCATAGTGACTAATTCGACGGCGCCTTTAGGTAGCAGCTTCTGAATTCTGAACGGCCCATGCCAGTTGGGTTTGAATTTCCCACCAGGATGATATTGGGCTTCATGATCCAATAACCTGATCAACACCAAATCTCCATTCTTTAAAGCCCTTGGATGTACCCGCTTATTGTAGAAGCGAGCAATCCTCCTTTTTCTCATCTGATCCTGGAATCGAGCATTCAGTCTCCTTCCGTCTAAGAGTGCCAGATCTTCATACCTCTTCTTGACCCATTCTTCTTCGATCAGACCAGCTTCTACTATCACCCTGAGAGACTTCTTTTCGAGCTCTACCGGTAACACTGCCTCCATCCCGTATACCAATTCGAAGGGAGAAGCTCCATTTACTGCCTTGAAGGTAGTGCGATGCCCCCAGAGTGCGAAAGGAAGTTTCTCAACCCAGCTTCTATACCTTTCGCACATCTTTGACAGGATTCTTTTGATCTCCTTATTTGCAGCTTCTACTGCACCATTAGCCTGAGGGCGATAAGGAGAAGAATGATGATGCTCAACCTTATATTTATAAAGCAATTGGCCAACTTCTGCTTGAAAATGAGAACCGTTATTTGTAACTATGTGATGAGGAACACCATAGCGGCAGAAAATGTTCTGTTCAATAAATCTTGCCACGTGCTTGGCAGTTAAGATTCTATAAGATTGAGCCTCGATCCATCTAGAGAAGTAGTCAATGCCCCATGCAGAAAAAGGCCACGCAGGAGTTGTCGGATGGAGTTCGACAGCAGGTAAGTGCCTTCTATTGTCATGGTATTGGCAAGCTTTGCAACGGCGCACATACTGAACACAGTCGCCTTCCATCTGCATCCAAAAATAGCCTTGCCTCATGATTTTTCTCGCTAGGCTCATACCGCTTAGATGAGTACCGCAGACTCCTTCATGAACTTTTCTCATTATGTCCTCTCCTTCTTTCTTAATCACGCATCGTAGCAACATCCCATCCCAAGCTTTCCTATAGAGTTCGCTATCGGCTAGGACATAGTTTAGAGCCATTTTCCTTAAGACTGCACAGTCTTCTTTCGTCGCATCATCAAAAAAAGTATCGTCTTTCATATACCTCAGGATATCCGTAAACCAGGGTTCTTCCTCCGACCCCACCTGATTCACATAATGTTCTTGATAGCACGGGATATTGGCTGTGGTAATGATAAATGGCTTCTTCGGAACTTTGCTTAAATCCTGCCAAGCCGACGCTAAGTTTGCCAAGGCGTCTGGAATTCTGTTATAGGTTCTTCCTATGTGAGTGAAAGTGATCTTGTCAAACAGTGTTGCCTTCTTCAACAAATACTCAACATAGGGCTTCAGTCTATCTTCTTCTACCTTCCATCTTTCGTTGGCGTGCTCGATAACCAGTAAAGAATCTCCTATTACTTCGACCTCCTTAGCGCCGGATGCAAGAAGAGCTTCCATTCCCATGATGCACGCTTCATATTCTGCCATGTTGTTAGTGACCGAGAACAATAGTCTCTTGCACATGGTTGTGACTTCGCCGTTAGGTGCTTCTATAACAATACCAGCCCCAGCTCCGTTTCTGTTAGCCGATCCATCAAAGTACAATCTCCAAACTCCAGTGTCAATACTCAGCAAATGTTCATCTGGAAACTCCAATTCCCAAGTTTCGTCGTCTGTCACAAGGTTTTCTGCTAGGAACTCCGCCACAGCTCGACCTTTGACCGTCTTCTTCGTTATGAACTCCGCATCCACACTAGACATCTGAATCAACCACTTAGACAACCGTCCCTCTAGAGTAGGTGTTTTCTGCAAATACTTCAGTGGATCAATTTTGGAGACAAAAGTGACCTTGAAGGAATCAAAATACGGCCTCAATTTCTTTATCGACCACACTACTGCCATGCATGTTTTCTCAATCAGATTGTATTTCTCTTTGATAGGCAGTAGTTTCTTGCTGATGTAGTAAATGGCTTTCTCTACTCCAGCGGCGTCTGGCTGTACCAACATTGCTCCCACTCCTGCATCTTCTATAGATAGGTACAAGATCAGCGGTTCTCCTGGTCTTGGTGAACTAAGCACCGGTGGATTCATCAGATATTTCTTTATGTGGTCAAAGGCTTTCTGGCAATCTTCGTTCCACTTAACTGGCTGATTCTTTTTCAGTAACTTGAAAATTGGAGCACAGGTGATGGATAACCTCGAAATAAATCTGCTGATGTACTGAATTTTACCCAGGAAGCTTCTCACCTGACGTTCTGTTCTCGGCGGTTCCATATCCTGAATGGCTTTTATTTTGTCTGGGTCAACCTCAATCCCGTTAGGTCCTACCACAAAACCTAACAATTTCCCCTTTGTTACTCCAAATACACACTTCTTGGGATTGAGTCTCAAGTTGTACTGTTTGACCCGTGTAAAGAACTTCTCCAGCATCTCTGCATGTTCTTCCTGTGTTTTTGTCATGATCACCATATCATCTACATACACTTCCAATCCTTTATGGATCATATCATGAAATAACATAGTAGCCATCCTCTGATATGTTGCTCCGGCATTCTTCAGTCCGAACGGCATCACTCTATAGCAAAATGTTTCGAAGTCTATGGTGAAGGCGGTCTTATGCTTATCCACTAAGGCCATCAATATCTGATTATACCCTGAGAATCCGTCCATGATAGAATAACATCCCATTCCAGCAGCACTGTCTATCAAAACATCTATGTGTGGAAGTGGAAAGTCGTCCTTAGGCAAGGCTTTGTTCAGGTCCCTGTAGTCGACACAGACCCTTATCCTTCCATCCTTTTTGAGCACCGGGATTATATTTTCCAACCATTCCGGATAATGTACTACTTCTAAAAATCCTGCATCCAATTGCTTCTGGACTTCAGCTTTGATCTTGTCCTGCCATTCTGGTCTGACCCTTCTCCTTTTCTGTTTTACTGGCTTAACACTCGGATCAGTAGGAATGAAGTGCTCCGCTATTGATCTATCGATCCCTGGCATGTCTGTGTAGCTCTAGGCAAATACCTCTGAGTTTCTTTTGATACATTCTTGAAGGTCCTGTCTGAGCTCAGATTTGAAGTCTGATCCGATTTCAATTATTTTAGGATCTTCAGTGGTGCTTAAATTAAATGCAAAATTATGCAATGCATTTATGTCAAATATGCGAGTGGTATAATCAATGCCATGAACGTGACAATCAGGAAAACAAGAAAACAAATAGTCAAAGTCCACTTCCATTGATTGAAATAAAAGAGGAAAACCATCCATACTGTTTTCAAAACACACATCAGAAAAACAAAATACAAGATTAACTGCCTGTTCAACACATTCATTACAGGTGTCTTTTATTGCCAAAATCACTTCATCAGGGTCTGCATCTCTTTCACCTTCTGGGGTAGCTTCTTTCTCGGCCTCTCCATGCTCTGTCATCTTCTTTGCCTTCCTCTCTGCCTCTTCGGCATCTTCAGCAGCTAGAACAGATTGGAGGATCCGTGCCTTGGCCTTTTGCTCTTGCACTGACTTGGAAGCTTCATCCCCAATCCCCAAAAAGTCTTCGAACTCGGATATCTTCTTCGACCAGTCAGATTCAGTGCTTGCTTGTGTCATACCCACCATAAACTCAGTTTCGTCCACCAGCTGTTCCAAGGAAGGTTTGGGCGATTTGATCAGCTTCTCCGCATAATCAGTCATAAATATCTCCAAACCGGGGTAGGTCTTCCCCCTACTTTGAAATTCTCCCTCGGCTTGTGGAATGAAGAAGATATGACTCAAATTTGAACCTCTAACTGGAGACCGAATCTCATATTTCTCCTTTTTTCGGTTCTCAGAATATCCCAATCCGCGCTTGTCTTGGTGCCTAAATGCTGATGAGAGAGGCTCAAATCTTCCTTGCAGTTCCCGACCTAAACCTCGGCCATACTGCCATCGCATTCTTTTCATCATCTTCCTTGAGAAAGGACTCATTCTATTCACTGCACTCTTGCTCTCGGTGGTGGGTGCATCAATTACTGCCACCTGAAATCTCGATAAGGGCACCGCCAGTTCTAGACCTTCCACTGTAGCCACATTTAGATCCTCCTGTGCGTTAACGGTTACCACGTCTGTACCCCATGGGATTTTTACTTTTCTGTGCAGAGTGGATGGAACTGCACCCAAAGGATGGAGCCAGGGTCTTCCCAACAACAGAGCATAGTGGGCTAAGATGTCTAGCACAACTACGTCTACCCAGCTTTCCACTGCCCCTGTGGATATCTTCGCTTTGAAAGTCCCTTTTGCATTCCGTATAGTGTTATCATAAGCCTTGACCACCATGTTTGATGGCTCAAGCTCTGATTCTTCAATTTTAAATTTGGACAGCATCTTTAGCGGACATACACACAGTGCAGATCCGTTATCAATCATCACATTCCTGGTATCTCGTCCATTGACGGCAATTTGAATGTACAGTGGCTTGCAGTGGTTTCTTCCTTCTAGTGGAAGGTCTGAGTCAAAGAAGGTAACTTCACCGATTCTACGCTGTAGCACGTTGATCATATCAACACTCTGGATCCGAGCCGGCACTCTGACGAAAGTCATGGCTTCAAGCAAGGCTTCTCTATGCTCCTTAGATGCTATCAGCAAATCCCATATTGAAATGTCTGCTCTGGTTTTTGCAATTGACTCAGCACCGAACTGGCGGTCACTCCACTAGGTGTCTTGTTCTGACTGCTTTCTCCAACTTCGACAGCCTTCTTTTGCCCTTTCACTACCTCTTCCTCATTCTTTTTTCTCTTTCGGCTCCTCTCCGCCTTTCTCTGTCACTTTCTTCTTTGCTCCATCAACAGCAATCTCTTTTCCCTTAGCCTGCATACTGCTCTCGGGATTGTACACTTGCCCACTGCGGGTCAAGCTCTGAACACCTACTTCATTCACTTCTTCTTCACTGCTGTAGTACCATTGTTCCTCTTGGTCGGCTAAGCTCTTTTGAATGGCAAGCTGAAGTTGCTCATCTTCATCTTTCGGCACATCGCCCACTTTCACAGTGATACTTTTCTCTATTTCGATCTTCACTGGCACCTTGTCTTCCTCATCGCTACTACAGTCGTCCCATATGTTCAACATAGCGCACATCCGCTCTTCCCATTCCGCTTCAGCTAATACTACCTCTTCTGGTAACCCGCTCCCAATCGCATTGACCGATCCACCCGACTGAGACTTACGAGGTGGATAATTGTACTGATATTGGGGAAGCGGATTGTTCTTGGTGCTGGGCTTGCTCTTGTCCGAGGGCTTAGTAATCTTCCCACTGTCGATCAGGTCTTGAATATCGTGCCATAATTTGAAACATTCATCAGTTGAATGTCCCTTGCACTGATGATAATCACAATTTCTGTCCATATACCTCCCTCGAATTGATTTAGTCGGGTCGACCGGTAGCTTTGACAACACTCCATTCTTGATGCATGATCTTAGCACCGTGCTCAAAGGTCTTCCTAAATCAGTGAATTCTCTCCTGCCTCTTTCATTAACTGCCCCCACTATGGCGTTGTTGTTTCCCGGCTGATTCTGATTACTGCCTCCGGCACCTCTGTCACCATAAGAAGTCCGGTAGTTACCAAACCCTCTGTTCTTCTTCTTTTCTTCCTTGTACAGTTCCTCGATGTTTAAACCAGCACTTTGAACCAAAGAAAAATCGGTGAGAGACTGAGTCAACATCCTTTCTTTGAAGAAGGGTAGTAGGCTCCTGCTAAAGATTCTGATCAACTCTTTGTCCTTTGGCCTTGTCTGAACTCTATACAACTTAGTTCTCCATCTCCTGTAGTAGTCGGAAAAGCTTTCTTCCTTTCCTTGTCTTAAACTCTCCAGATCACGCAGACTGAACTCATCACTCTCTTCAGTCTTGAAATGTTTGAGAAAAGCTGTCTGCAGTTTGATCCAATTCTTCTGAACCTCCTCATCTAAACCGTCATACCATCGCTTATAATCCTTGTGCAGTGTTTGCGGGAATGCTCGCAAAACATCTTCCTCGTTGTACCGGTTCATTTGGGACACTCGGAGAAATTTAGACAAGTGAGAACGAGGATCATTATCTCCTTCAAATATAGAATGCTTGAAATTCTTGAATGAGGACGAACTGGTCGGGTGCAAAACATACTCGGTTATGTGAAAGTTGGTGACCGGGTCTTTCTCCTTTACTGCCGCCATTTTATTGAATCTTTCTTTCAAATCGGCAAGTTGTTTGAGCACATCATTCTCGACTTGGACAGTGTTTCCCACAGAAGCCTGATTATCTGACACAGGTTCTGGAATTGGCCTCTCTTCAGCCACAAGTTGGCTACCCGAAGGGGGAGTATTCTGGTTTTGGGCCCTATCTTGGGCAAGAACAGCAGTTACAATCTGAGCAATGGTTCTTATCTGGGCTTCAGAAAATCCGGTCTCATTTTCTGTGTTATCCGCCATTTCTACTGGATCTGAATCGGGCTCTGAATCTGATGAACTTGAATAACTTATTGTACCAATTGGGGTAAACTCGGGGATTGGGGATGTTCTGATTAGACGCTGACCAGGATGTCGGTTCCAAGCTCTCGAAGTAGTGTCTCGGGAAGGATCAATTCTGACAAAAAATGTCTGAGTTAAAGAGGGTCCTGTATGTATGCTGAGAAAATGGAAGCACATAGAATGAGAAATGCAATTCTAATGTGCTGATGATCGGTATGGAAATAAGATCTCGGTTTCAACGACTGGATCAAAGATTCGATGTGAATAATATGACAATAACTTATTTTATATTTAGACATTTCATGCATTATCTGTCGTCGATCGTTCCTTTTGGATTGACGATCAACTATTTTCTCTCGAATCCCTAATTTTTGCCTCGGAACGAAAGAATTTTCGAGCGGGATTATTTTTTTTCATTACGTATTTTTCTTACATCCTTACTTTTTGCCTTGGAACATATGGCCCCAAGCAGGATTTTCGTTTTATTATGTTACAAATTTTTCAATCTCTCACTTATTTTCAGATAATGCGAGAAATGTAAAAATACAATTAAATCGCAACCCCCTTATATCTCCCTTTTCTTTCGGGTTTTGATTCACAATAAGTGATTGCATAGTATTATTCAAAACGAAGTTGAAATCCAATCTCAAAATCAAGGTCAAATGTTCATGCTGGACATTAGCTCTTATTAATGCATGGCTGAAAAAGAAAGTGTTACGTGATGCATGAATGTCACAACATATGTACAGTTTATATCAAACAGGGGAACGGGAGTTGGGAAATGCATGCCTTCCAACCTTATTTCTCCCACACACGAATTCCATTGGTATAATTTTCGACATCTGTTTCCTAGGAATTGGTCTAATCTCGACAACCAACGGGGGTTTTGAGATTGACGAAATAAACTCTCGGAAATGGATGCGACATATCAACAACACATAGAATCGGGTGCACCTTAGGGGAAGTAACTAAGGTTTTCAACTATGTGCATTGGCTTTGGTCTTATTGGGTTTAACAAAGTCTGGGCTCCGCAAACAGGATTCGGGCTTTGTTGGGCCTACTCCTTTTAATGCACCTTTAAGGTACTAGGCTTGCGGTTGGTAGTAATGTTAATTCTCGGATGGATGCACCTAAATCGCATGGTCTAGGCTAAATCCATCGTCAAATTTAACACCAGTGCCGAAGGGTGATACGGGTAGAATGAGGTGAGAAGAGAGAAATGCAAATGAATGCAAAAATCCTAGAAAGAAAAAGGAAGCAATTAAACACATACGGACGATTAATAATTTTCCATCGGCTTTCTATTCAATTTTATTCAGAAGATCGTAGGCTTTAGAGTCAATTCCTAATTGCAACCACTAGATTATTTTATTAAAAACAACCGGGGATTAGTGGGTGCAAAGTCCCCAGTGAAGTCACCAAACTGTTTTCCCCCAGAGAAAAATCATAGGTCTATTGTTTTGATGTATATTTGGAAAAGCGGTGATAAAAACATTTTTTGGATAAACAATGCCGATAAGTCGGTCTTATAAATCATTTTAGTCGCCACCCATTATTTCGGCAATGGGACCGTTTCCATTTTTAGTTTTATAAAAGTGACTCCATTTTAACCCATTTTATTCAAGGCCTTTTATTTTGAAAAACTGGTCAAATGAACCAATGAGATTCTAAGTAAGGGAATTAGGTACGTCGGCCCGTTGGAAGTCGACACCCGGAAAACTGGCCTCTTTTAACCTACGATTTCTAATTTGATTTTATTTTAGAAAAGCCAATTATTTAAACCCAACCCGAATAAATCGAACCGAGTTCCTATGTGGAAAATTAATTAACCGTCCCAATTAGATTTATTCATTGCATTCATCACAGATATATCATATCATCCATCATCCATCCATAATACATATCAAATAAAGTAAAAGACCCGCTCTTGCCTTATGGTTAAAGGCGGGCCACAAACCGAGTTTAGTAATGTAATTAATAATAAACGATAAGAAATAAAATCTTAAAAATCTCATAATCATCAATAATTAATTGACTTTGCTTGATTAAAACTTAATTTGCCCATAATTGACCATTTCCTAGATTAGGATTAAAATCTACTTAATGACATGGAGTTAAAATAAAATAACAAAGGTAAATTGAAACTGGGAGACAGTCGCGTCACGCAGCTGTCCTACGAAGAATAGGCGTGTGACGCAACTCTTGTCTCTTATTCTGGAACTTGTAACAGTTGCGTCACGCAGCTGTTCTATGAAGAACAGTCGCATGACGAAACTCTAATTATGATCCTGTAGACTAGAACAGTCACGTCACGCAACTGTTCTATGAAGAACAGTCGCGTGACGGAACTTCTAGCTACGTGACGGAGCTGTTCATAGTTTATTCAAAACACTCAGACATATTGATTATTTATTTACAGTGAAACACTAAACAGAGTATAAAAACAAAATAAAAATTGAGTACGCGAACAGCTGCGTCACGCAGGTGGTCTAACCCAAAATAAAGGATTTTGGACATGAACAGTCGCGTCACGCAGGTAGTAGCTGCGTGACGCGGCTGCTCTGGTCCGCAACTACCTTTCAAACCTTCCTTTTTTTACGTATTCTTTTTGTTTAAAGTGATTAAAACCAACCCAAAAGAGTTCAACAATGGGCAAACTTGCGTTTTATCAATAACAATTCAACCAAACAATGTGAAAATGAGATTTTAAGAGATAAAATACTAGCAATGAAAAAGAAAAGTTAGAATCATTACCTAGCCCTCAGATTTGAGGATTGCATACGCTGATATTGATTTAGAGATAATGTTTCACAATCCCAGGAGCGCAATCACCAAGTTCTTTCACGAAAATAAAATTATTTTCCTCTCTTTTCCTCCTTTTTATCTTTTTGTATTATTTTTCTTTGATCTTAAATCTAAATATCTATGACTTGATCTACCTCAAGTTTACTCAGTGGAGTTCTTGAGAAAGAGCTTTAGTCGTTTTTTTTAGATACCTAAACTTAGAAAGTTGTATTTCTTTGAGGAAAATGAGAGCAAAATGTCAAAAGTGCAAAAAGTCCCGTTTTTGCTGTAAAATGTTGTATTTATATGGCTAGGGCAACAGAGCAGTCGCGTCATGCAGGTGGAAGCTACGTGACGCACCCGTAAACCCGCGTGACGCGACTCACTTTTCGTACAGTTGCCGCGTATCCATACAAATAGTGCAGGCCGTTGCACGGGAGCGCGCCAGAGGTGTCAGTCCTATTAGAGCTGCGTGACGCAGTTAAGAGTGCCGTCACGCAGGTACTAGCTGCGTGACGCAGCCCTAACACGGGTCAGACTCCTTTGGGCGGTCTGATTCAATTTTTGGTTCAAGCACTTCTGGTTTATTGTGAAACCTTATCCTTTGTCCTCATATCATCATCGGGTCAGGTGGAGGCATAAAATTACGCGTCAACACTCATCAACGTACCTTAGGTGCAGGCCATTCCAACTCCTTTTATACAAAGCTCCCCTAGTAAGGAAATATCCAGATGCTAACTGTCTCAATGTCCGTTGATCAGTCTTGTTGGATCCCTCCGGGTAGACTTCATTCTGAAGATAATTCTGTATATCCCAAAACCACAGCTTGTCATCGACTAGATTCATGACATGTGCTAGCTGTTTCTGTAGCCGAACCGTCAGAGGTCGAATGACTTGATCTCACCCTACATTAACCATGGAGGCCAAAGTAGCTAGGGCATCTGCAAACTGATTTTTGGCGCGCGGCAGGTAGTGGAAAGATAGTTCCTCAAACTGTTGAGCCAATTCGTCCAAGCGTTGTAGGTAAGGAACCAAACGCTCTTCCTTAATTTTCCATTTTCTTAGAGCTTGAGAGACTATTAGATTGGAATCTCTGAAAACCCTGAGGACTTTTATCTCTTTTTCCAAGGCCGCTTCTAACCCCTTGATGCAAGCTTCATACTCCGCTTCGTTGTTGGTACAGTCGAAATCTAGTTTGACTGCGATTGGGACGTATTCTCCACAAGGAGTTTTGAATACGACTCCAACCCCGTTTCCATGGTAGTTTGAAGCTCCATCGAAGTACATCTCCTAGACTTCACTTTCCAAGCTCAATAAGTCTTCATCAAGAAATTCTACCTCCGGCATTTGGTCTTCGACCGGCAATTCTGCTAATTGATCAGCCAAGGCTCCGCCTTTCACTGCCTTCCGTTGTACAAATTTTAAGTCATAGGCTGCAAGCACCGACACCCACTTAGCCATCTTACAGTCAAGAACCGGCCTCTCCATAAGGAATTTCAAGGGGTTCGATTCGGAAATGACATAGGTGGTGTAAGACGAGAGGTAGTGCTGCAGCTTTGTACAGGCCCAAACTAGAGCCAGGCACAGCTTCTCTATCTTATTGTATTTTAGCTCATATTCCAGCATCCTCTTGCTAAGGTAATACACGGCATTTTCTACCCTTGTATCTTCCGCTTGTTGAGCTAACATTGCACCCATCGCTTCTTCTGTCACTGATAAGTATATTAATAAAGGCTTTCCTAGCCTTGGTGGCTGTAAAAATGGCGGGGATAGCACATATTGCTTGACTTGGTCGAAAGCTTTCTGACAATCCTCATTCCATTTGACTGCTACTCCTTTTCTGAGTAGCTTGAAAATCGGACCACAAGTATCGGCCAATGATTGATGAACCGACTGATGTACTGTAGCCTTCCCAGGAAACCCCGAACTTCTTTTTCTGTCCTTGGTGCTGGCATTTCCAGAATGGCCTTGGCTTTTGAAGGGTCAATCTCTATGCCCTTCCGACTGACCATATGCCCCAGAAATACTCCGGATGTAGCTCCAAACAGGCATTTTGTCGGGTTGAGCTTTAAATTATACTTTCGAAGTCTAAGGAAGAACTTCTCAAGTGCTGTTGTATGTCCTTCAGTTGTTTTTGATTTAACAACCATATCGTCCACGTACACTTCTACTTCTTTATGAATCATGTCGTGGAAGATGGTCGTTGCCATTCTTTGATAGGTTGCCCCGGCATTTTTGAGCCTAAAAGGCATGACCCTATAGCAGTAAGTTCCCCATTCTGTGATGAATGCCGTTTTTTCTTTGTCTAGCACATGAATCATTATTTGATTGTATTCGACAGCAAGATCGGTCAAGGAGACCATCTCGTGTCCGGCCATACGGTCCACTAACAAATCAATATGCGGCAAAGGGAAGTCGTCCTTCGGACATGCTTTATTCAAATCCCGATAATCCACACACATTCTGACTTTGCCATCTTTCTTCGGCACCGGCACGATGTTTGCTAACCACGTCGGGTAGGCAATAGGTTCTATGAACTTGTTCTCCAGTTACTTGGTAACTTCCTCCTTGATTTTCAAGGACCACTCTGTTTTCAGCCTTCTTAGCTTCTGTTTCACTGGCTTAGCCTCAGGGTATACCGGTATCTTGTGCACCACTATTGCTGGGTCAATTCCCGTGATGTCACTTGCCTTCCACATGAAACAATCGGCAAACTTCTTCAAACATTCACTAACCTGTTCCCTGTTCATACAGTCAGATGCAATGTATGTATGTTCATTTTCTTCTTTGCCAATCATTATTTTTTCCTTTTCATTTTTTATTTCATTTATTTGATTATTTTTGCTTGGAAATGCTTGGAAAGATAGACACGCAGGGTAATCAAGAATTTGCAAGCCTTTATTGATTATGACGGAATCGTCTTCAAAAATTACATCAAATTTGAAATCTGGATCCTCTAGATCCGACGCAGACGACTCAGAACTGGAACTAGACTCTGACTCGGTTTCAGACTCGGGGTCAGACTCAGACTCAGTACAGGACTTGATTACAGACTCTAGTACTAGGTTTGACTCGGGAGGGGGTTTATCAGCAGCACGCTCCTCCTCGATGTACCAGTTGGTGAGAGGCCCTTCGTTCGGCTTGATCAGATCCAGCAGGTCTCGATTCCCATCATTTCCTATGATAACCGCAACCTCGTCAAAGAGACTAGGCTGCATGAAGTCTTCTGCTTCCAGTTCAGTTACTGTTTCGGGCTTGTTGCCCCAGACATCTGAGAATATCTCTAACCCAGGCAGCATCTTCTTAGCGGTTGGGCAGCAAAAAGGTTCTCGGAAGCCACAGTAAGGAACTGCTTCTCCCGGTTTACAGAAGTAACTGTTCAAAGTCAGAAGGTAAGGCCGCATCTGTACACTCTCCTTCCTTCCCCTTCTGGTTCTCCTAACACGGTCCTCATTAGTGGGCTCATAACCCAGTCCGAAGGTCCCCTCATTCACTGGACACTCTCAGGCTTGCAGTTTGGGGTATGTTTTCCCGGATCTGGCCATAACCATTCCTGGCAGATAGGACATCTTAAGCATCAAGGGCACTATGCAGTTTATTTGCACCGTCCCGAAATCAAAGAGAATTCGAGAGTTTGCAGTCTTTCCTTCTATGAACTGCACAGTGTCATACTAAAATCCCGAGAGGGGTAGGTTGGCAGTTTCAGGGTTGACCTCAAAGAGAGGCTGGCCCTTTGGCTTTTTGAGCTGACTGTAGTCATCCCCCTGAATGGTGATAACTTTGTCCTCATAGGGAAACTTGACCTTTTGGTGCAAGGATGAGGGTACTGCCTTAGTGTGATGTATCCACGGTCGGCCCAGAAGCAGGTTGAAGCTGGTCGGTACATCAATTACCTGGAATGGGACTTCCATCACAGCTGGCCCAACCGTTAATTTTAGCATAGCAACCCTCAGCACTTCCCTCCGGGTACTGTTATAGGCTTTTACTATTTGGTCTGATGGAGTGAAGTCTATTTCTTCCAACCCTAGGCAGTTGGCTACCCTTAGTGGGCAGACATTCAGTGCTGACCCATTATCAATGACAACCATGGGCACAGTTTTGTCTCTGGTTTGGACAGTGACATAAAGGGCATTATTATGACTGCCTCCCTCCTTGGGCAAGTCATCATCAGAGAACCCGATGCTCTGTATTTTAGATGATTGGGTAAGGGTGGATACTAGCACCTCCGGGCTAACCTCTACCGATGTCTGAAGTTGGCTCAAAGCCTTGCAAAGAGCTTGGCGATGAGGAAAGGATGATGCCAGGAGCTCCCAGATTGATACCTTAGCTTGTTTCTTTTTTAGCTGTGCAAGTACCGGATCTTCTTTTAGCTCCTCTGCCCTCTGGTAGGGCTTATTTTGGATTTTATCCAAGACTAGTGGTTCATATTGTCTTCCGCTCCTGGTAATGGCATCGACCTCTTCAGTTAGGTCATTCAGATCTAGGACACAGATGTTATTCATTTCTAGGAACAGTTCGAAAGGATCGATCAGTTCCTGGTCAGCCATAATAGCATTTACCCCGTGATTTGGTAAGGGGTTAGTGCTAATGTTTGGCTTACTTCTGGGAATAATTGAATCGTTGTCCACTAGGTCCTGGATGCGGTTCTTGAGCATCCAACACGCTTCAGTCTTATGCCCATATCCCTGATGGTACTCACAGTATTCATCAGCTTTGTAATTCCTTGGTAAAGGGTTTGGCGGTGGCCTTGCTTCCAAGGGCTTGATGTAGTTGGCCTTGACAGCCTCTCGGAAAACCAAAAGGATTGACATCCCGAGATCAGTGTATGTTCTTCTCGACTGATTACCATTTCTCATGTTCCCCACACGTAAAGGGTTAGTGGGGGTGATGCTTGCCACTTCGTGGACTTTACTAGCTTGGCTAGGTTTCTTATACTTTGAGGTTCCTGAGTCTTCTTTCAGTTGCCCCATTTGAATCAGATCTTCTACCTTCATAGCAGTGACAATGAGCGACTGAAACATTGGTAGGTACTGGGTTTGTAGTTGGTGTTGGTAAACAGGCTGCAGGTTCTTAATGCTTATGTCTACCTGTTCTTGCTCAGAAGGCCGATTAATCATTTGGGCGGCCTTGGCCCTCCACCTCATAAGGAACGAGGAAAAGGGCTCATTGTTCTTTTGCTTGGTGGTTTCTAACTCTCTTCGAGTGACATCCACCTCCATGTTATAGTGATACTGTGAATTAAAGGCATTACAAATGTCCTCCCATGTTTTCATCTTAGATCGGTCCAGGCTAACAAACCACCTCAAAGTAGCGCGAGTGAGTGATTGTTGGAACAACTGAGCAAGGAGCTCGCTGCTTAATCCAAACGGGTTAAGGGCACCCACATACATTTTCAAGTGAGTCTTAGGACAAGTGGTTCCATCAAATTTGTCCATGTTGGGCATTTTGAACTTAGTCGGCAGTCTGGCTTCAGGGAACAAGGACAAGGAGTCCATGTCCACTACCTCCTTGTGTGTCTTTAGAGCTGTGATAGACCTTTCTAGGAGCTCTAGTTTCTCTCTCATTTTCTGAGCCTCCAACTCAGAAGCAGTTTTGGAGGGCATGTCATCTAGGTTTATGGTAGGGTTTGTTGGTTCAGCAGCAGGACCCTGGTTGGAGGTGGTAGGTCCACTTCCCCCAGCGGAAGCCCCATTTCCATTACCATTCCCATTACCCAATTCAGCTATCAGGGTGGTCCTTTGGGCGGCCAGTGCTTCATTCATTCTGGCCTCCATTTTGGCCTCCAGTTGTTCAATGAGGTTTTGAATGTTTGTAAGTGATGCCATTGATGTAGGTAAGGTTGTAGGAGTTGCAGGTGAGACTGGTGTAGCTGGTGAAGCTGGTGATAGTACTGTAGGTGTGAATGGCACTGATGTTGGCACTTGGATTGTGGGCACCTGTAAGGATAAGGGTAGCTGGATTAGGTACAGTGGTTGGTGTATCAGGGTAACTGATGTAGATCGACTCTCTTGTCCAACTGTGCATGACTGAACAGAGTGTTTTGTGCTCTCTTTGTGTTTACCCCATGTTTATGATATGTCGTGAATGCGCATAACAACACGTCATAATCTATTTAGTGAATATGATTCACATCATTGGGTGCATATAGTCCTAAAGGGTAGGTTCTATAGGCTATGACACAAATAGAGAATAGGCTTATAAAGGGACCCTTGAACCTTGAGCATGGATATACCTAACCACATGTGAAATAAAGAGTTTCGCGTGGGTCCAATAGTACGCATGCCCATGGGCCATCCCCAAAAGGATTAGGGATGGTTTTCGGTAACAGGGAGGACGCTTTGGCTGTCCGTCGACATAATCAAAGAGACCTGCTGATCAGCGCTACTTGCTATCCAGACTCAGAAATTTGAACAGAAAGAGAAGAAATTCATTTGAAATTCATTTTTTTGTGCAATGGAGAAAAAGATTCTCAATCGTGCAAATAAATCAACAAATTTAAATGTTTTAATCAAATTTGTCAATTAAGTTCAAATCTCCTCCTCAAGTATTCTTAAAGAAAGAATGCTTGATTCGTGCTAGGGTACCCTACAAAACAAAGCATAGTGACATAAAACCCTAAAGAAGGGCGAGTTAGTTTACACAATAATTG
The DNA here is from genome assembly GCF_041381405.1 of Jatropha curcas. Lineage (NCBI taxonomy): Eukaryota > Viridiplantae > Streptophyta > Magnoliopsida > Malpighiales > Euphorbiaceae > Jatropha > Jatropha curcas. The sequence continues at coordinate 21,331,966 of NC_143156.1, read as the reverse complement.
TAGTCCACTTTATGCAAAATGATTGCATGATTCCCCAGTGAAGTCACCAAACTGTGAACCCCTCCCAAAAATATCAAGCATACAAATGCATGTGACTAAGGAAGAAATGCACTTGAGTGTGTGAGTCGCCACCTTGTTTAATTATTTTAGGAAAAACTAGGAAAAACCCTAAGTGACTCCAATTTTAATTAACCTAATTACTAGATTAATTAACCCAATGTTTAAGGCATGGTGTGCAAACTCGAGATGGATCCCGAGACTATGTCATGCTGACAAAACTAACCATGAATGAATGCTTTGCAAAGTGATTAATGTAATTTGAACCAATTTTAAGTGATTGCGACTTGCCGCTCGGGGTTAAATCCCAAACGTGCCTACGTACTTCCGTTTGAATGGAAGATCAAAGTCAACGTAGTTCGATAGGCCTTCTTTGAAGGGCTTTGAAGGGGATGCTTTATGCATGAGTGTGTGTATGCTTTGTGCATTTTGTTTAGGCATTTGATGCCAAAAAACATTGATTTTAAGGCATTTGATGCCAAAATGCTGATTTTAAGGCATTTGATGCCAAAAATGTTGATTTTAAGGCATTTGATGCCAAAATGTTGATTTTAATGGCTTTTAGCCAAATAGATTGATTTAGGCAATTACTGCCAAAAATTGATTTGATTTAGGCGATTGTCGCCAAAATTGATTATTTTGAGGCTTTTAGCCAAAATAAGTTGATTTAGGCAATTTATTGCCTAAATTTGATGATTGGGCGATTGTCGCCAAAATTGATGGCTTTAAGGCAATTTATTTGCCAAAAGCAATTGTTTGAAAGCTTTTAGCCAAAATTGTGATTTAAGCGGTTTGTCGCTAAAAAAAATGATTAATCTACTTATAGGCAATTTATTTGCCAAAAGTGATTAATTGATTTGCAATGTAGGCAATTTATTGCCAAGAAAACGTGTTTAATTAAAGCTTTTTAGTCACAATTATTAATTAATTGGACTTAAGCCGGATTTGTTCGAAATAAAGGCCATTATACCATAGCCATTAATTAACTAGGTATTTTAAGCCATTATTGTCGGATTTAGGCCTTAATACCACGATTATTGATTAACCGGGCATTAGCCTAAATTTATTTATTGAGGCAGTTTATTTGCCTAACGATGACATGAATGCATTTATACAGTTGTAGAATTAGAAGGAGTAGAAGAGAAACATGCATGAAGTGCTAAAAATTAAATAGGTAAAAACTTAATTTACGTACCTGATTTAATCGACGGCCACTTCTTAACTCCAGGTTATGCTCCTCGTTAAGGGAATATTAATTAATTTTAATTTTAATGACCACTTAACAAAACAAGAAAGCAATAAGACTAAAACTAAAAATGCAGAAAAGCAGTAAAGAATCGCAAAGAGCGTAAGTGAGAAGGAGCGTCCATCAACACAGACTGAGTGAGGAAAATGGAGTGCCGGGGCCACTATTTATAGGCGAAATCGGACTGTTTCGGCGGCCGGAGCCGCCGTGCCTGGTGGTTTTGCTAATTCTCGCTCCGGAGGCTTTTCCGGGAGCTCCGGACCTCCGAAAAAAATTCCAGGACCAGTTCCGCGATCCTCGCGACGTCCCGGACATTTCAAGTACCATATTGGCATACTTTCGGTGAACTTCTAAAATGGCCTTTGGTCCGGTCGAACTGTTTGCAGTCCGGAAAAATTGGCTCTTCGAGCCTCAAAATTTGGGTATTCACATTAATATTCACTGACGGAATTGCAACTGATATCCGACAAATTTAGCGACGGATTTGCGATCGACTGCATATCGATCGCAAAATCTAGCATTAATAACTCCCCCCAGTTTGGTTTTTATTTTGCGATTCAATTGCGACGAATTTGTGCTCGATTTTGTGATGGATCTATGACCGTTTCACAGTCCGTCACTAAAGTGCATGTTGTAGTTTAACACCAAACTTAGTTTTTGGTTTGCAAAGGATCAGTGATCAATTTGCGACTAATACTGTTGCGACCGATTAGGGTGGCAAATTAAAGTCTGACCTAGAAAATTCCAGAAACTATTTTCTTTTTTTTCTTCTTCTTCCCTCTTCAGCAAGCGCAGGCGTTCCCCTCTCCTCCTCTTATTTTTTCGATGACCAAAGACCTGCGCCGTTCTCCTCACCGTCGACTCCTCACCGCGGCAGTCCGGCCTTCCTTTCCCTTCTCTCCATTTCCATTTCTGGTGAGCGCAAAAGTCATAGCGAAGCTTTGACTGCAGCTCGATTTAGACAGTCGCATCTTCGTCCTTCCCTCCAAGCAACTCTGACGACTATTGCCGACAAGGTAAGCTGATTGTCCTCCCACTTTACTCCTCGAAAAATTATTTTGTATAGATTAGGCGATTTATTGAAGGAATTGATCAAAATGGGACTTAGGGATTTAAGAATAAAAATTGGGATTTCATTAGATATTGACATAATTTGTAGTAGTTGGCTATAGAACTGAGTTCTATATGAAATTTGCTATCTTTTGGTGTAAGAGTTGCAAGATTCTGAAACCATGGTACCTCCGGCCACCATAGAAGGCGGCAACAGCACTGCCTCTAGTGACCAGAGTTCCCAAGAGGCAGAACGTTGCATTTTTCGTGTAGATTATGAACATATAATTAGTTTACTATCTGACATCAATTGATATTGAATTGTGGATTGACGTAAATTTAGAAATTAGGCTTCAGGCTGAAGAATCACGAAAAGTCGATAAAACAAGAACTATACGATCATAGAAAGGTTTAATTAGCTAGTTAGCAAAGTAATTAAATTTTGTTAGTGTTTAAAATAAGTTATATGTATGAATTTGATAATAATTAGGATGTTTTCATTTCTATGAAGTTAATACTAATGAAGGTTAATATTATTAAGTAATATAGTCGACTATAAATTAAGGATTAATAAGTGTATTTTCAAATTTCCTAGTTGAAAGATATATATGTAAATGCTTATTCATATTCAATAGACAATGATTCATAGATCATTAACTGTAATAACGAGATCTTAATTAATAAGAAAAGAATGGATGAGTTTGTAAATTAGTAGTATATAATTATTAAAGGTATATATATATATATATATATATATATATATATATAGTTACACTAGAAGGATGTAAAGGTTAAGCTAATATTAGTTTTCAATTATTTATTTACTTAGTTATTTGCTTATTTGCTTAACCTTATATAGTGAAGTTAAATTTTAGGGGTTAAGAGTAATTAAATTAAGTTTCGAAGTGGTTTAATTAAATTTTAGGGGTGGTTCTTTCAGAATTTTGATAAAATCTAGGCTAGTCATAGTTAATAATTAAGTCATAGACCGGTCGCCCATGTATGTTGACTTTCTTTATACATATTTACCACATGTTCTACGATTCATATAATTGTACTGATACGGATCCACCACCACTCGTCAATAAAGCTCAAGGAAGCATGGAGAACAACGTAGGAGATCCGTTGGTGCTTCCTAATGGATCGATTACATGAAGTCATGCCAAGCGATAAGGGGCAGCCATGTCCTTATATGTTCAAGTCCAAATAACACAAGAACTTCATGATTTGGCATTTAACAAGTGTTGTGAGGAACTTGAAGGCCTTCTTAGGCTTCTTACTATGTTGGAGGTATGTGCTGATGGTGTGGCATGCCCCTGCTGTGTAGCACACCCTGGGGGTGCTAGAGTCTGCCTCTTATAGCATGGGGGTGCTAGGTAGCACGCCCAGGGCGTGCTAGATACTGACTTAGATGTGTTTTTATCATTTTATGCTTTATTTAGTTTAGCCTCTTTGTTATTTTTGTATGGGCCTTTTGTTAATGGGTCTATTTCATAAAGTTAGCCCATTATGTTTAGGTTTTAGTATAAATATTATCATCCTCTTTGTAAACAAACAACTTTGATCAATTGAATTACAGAAATTTCAAGCTTTGCTTGTTTTCCTTGCTTAGAGTGATAGTGAGAGATTGCTTCCTCTAATTGCATGAAGAATTCTAGATAAACTTATCAACTCGTTTGTGGCGTTTATTTGATTCTTACTTCTCGATTATTGGTGTTCTCGTTTCCTTATAAGCGAGGGTTGCCATAGAGGTGAACTTCATCTTAATCTTTGATTCGATCCATCCAATTAAGGGCTTTAGGAATCCATTTCCTACGCGTTCCGCATCATTTGGTATCAGAGCCAAATCAAAGATTTAAGGTAAGTTCTGGTATCTTAGTTTAGGGTTCATTTTAATTCCTTTTCTTGTGTTCCATATTAGATCAAACCTTCATCTTGAAATCTTCTCTTGTGTTGCTTGTGTTCTTGATAAAAAAAAAAAAACAAACACACAATCTATTGAATTAGAGACCATACAGTTGCTTCATCAAAAAAGAAAAGAAAAGAAGAAAAAAAAAACAAAGACCTTAGGTTTGCTCAATTGAAAAAAAAAAAGAAAAAAAAAACAAAATTAAATTGTGGCAATTATTGAGCATTTATAAGACTATTAAACACTTTTTGGGATTGTTTAGGACACAAACCATCCATTTATCTCTTGTTAAGGACTATACCCTATCTAAATTTGGTTATATTGTGTGGGAAAAGGTAGGACAGAAGTCAGCACGCCCGTGCTTCACAATTAGCACGCCCGTGCAAGGTTTTAACTCTCATTTTTGGACCAAAACCTACTAGCACGCCCGTGCTCCACCCTTAGCACGCCCGTGCTAGGCTCTAACTCTCCATTTTGGACCAAAACCTATTAGCACGCCCGTGCTTCCATCTAGCACGCCCGTGCTAGCCCCTGACCTCTTCAAAAAAAAATCTTGGTTTTCTTATTTGCTTGCTTTGTTTTGGGTAGAATTACATAGGTCTATATTTAGTTACTTTGTGGTGAACTAAATTCATCTATTATATCCAGAATTTGTCTTTCTTTGATTCTAGTTTTTTTTTCTTACTTTGTACTTCCTTTGCTTCTTTTATGTTGTTAGGGTGTATTTGCTTGTTTACTACACTCTAATTGATAATTAAGTAGTACATCGTTCTTGTTCTTGTGCTACCATTCGTCTTTTGTTTGAGACTTTTTTTTTTCTTTCTAGAAATTGAGCTTGCTTTCCTTGTTAAGATTTTATTTCATTGAGTTTAAACGTACTTTGAGATTGGTTGGTTGGCCTGGAATTCTAAAGTACAATTGGAGGATTTCCAAAGAGTGGTAAGGAGTGTAAACACATGAGGTAGTGTTTTCTTCACTTTAACCTTACTTCTTTTGTGATTACTTCTTTGAGTACTAACCATGAATACAACCTTACTTCTTTTGTGATTACTTCTTTGAGTACTAACCATGAATACAGGAAAGACTGGAGAAACTAGTGGGGAAGGAAATCAAATTAAAGATCCCCAATTGAAGCTCTTTATGGAGTCAATTCAAGGGCAATTTAGATCCTACAACAGCTTCCTCCAAGATATGAGAGAGGAGTTGCAGGAGATTAAAGCCTCCAAAGTTCAAATACAATAAGAGCTCATACAACTAATACTCCACCAACTAGATTTCAAACTCCCGAAGATGAAGAGGTCGGTAATCCTGAAGTTGGTATAGTTGATGGTGATTTGGGATCCATCAAAATGAAGATTCCAGAGTTCTATGGAAACAACAACGTAGAAGAGTACCTTGAGTGGGAAAGGAAGGTTGAGCATGTAACACCCGCCGCCCAATCCTGAAAGACCCGACGGTGGATGCCACATTCGGTGCTGGAGGCACCGTCCTAACCTACATATAAATCATACAACCATATTATGAATTAGAAGTGACTTAGGATTCACAAGTTTAGCAAGTAATAATATTGTGTTTTGCAAATGATTTGGGAGAGTCCGACAAAAAAACTGCGAGAGTTTCCCCTAAAAATAGAAGTTGCCAAACATATGAATCCAAGGCACTCCCAAATTCAAACTCCAAACCCCATCAAACTCCAATAACAACACAATAGCACTTCTATAATTTCATAATTACATAATTCCTCAATAACATTTTAATATTCATCACTTAAATACATTCATTATATACATATATCAAGTCTTAATAAACTAATCATATCAACTGACTTCAAATATTTCATATTCAATCATTTAATAAATCTTATTCTTATCTCCAAATATATACACCAAAATAATTTATAATTACATACTTCAATTATATTTCAAATAACATAATATCTGAAAATGTAACAATTATACATGCCATCATTCTTCATTATATAAATCTCAATCGACTAGCACCAAATTAGTCACTTCTGCTCTTCAAATCTTCAAGTAGCAACCACGATCTCCAGCCTACGCGTGATAAAAATCGACACGCTGAGTATAAAACTCAGTGGTGCTCATAATTCACATACTTACCATAGTTGCGATGGCAACTTACTTAAAAACAACTTTCATAAAATCATTTCCAATCATAAAATCATTAAATTTCAACATACATTTCCATTTATAGCAAAAGAAATATCAAATCCACTATTAATTAATAACATAAATAATTTAATTCTTTATACCATAAATCCTTTACTTAGACATTTAATCACCATAAATACTTTAGTTCGTCACTTAGAATATCAAATAACCGTATAAATAATAACATAATAATTTAATTCTTTCAAATCATAAATTCATTACTTGAACATTTATTATACCAATACATATACTATTTATTTTTAAAACCATGTATTGAAATATCTTACTTTGAAAATTCATTGATAACATAATCATTAATTTCCAAAGTAAGGTTTACTAAAATAATATGGTCTCATTCGTTTAATTGTCTTACAAATATTTTCCATAGGGCTCGCATACACTTATGAGAAAGAGAAGCAGATAGGTTTTCATAATGGCCTTAGGTCGCCAACCTTTTCATAATGGCCTTAGGTCGCCATCGTATTCATAACATATAGAGCGTGTCCGCCCTAACATAAGACACCCACGTGCCTAGCATATGATCATAGCTTCTTATCATAATGGCATCAAATGCCGAGCATGCTCATCATACATAATAAAATCAAATCACGCATCAAATTCACACTAAGTATAGGAGAGCCCAAAATCCTTGTTTTAATTCTTAATTCATAACACTTATCATAAAACTTGTCTTATTCATTAGTCTTCTTAAATTCATAATATAAGCTTACTTTAGAACGTAGTAGTTCATGAAAATTTCATACTTACACATAATTACTTAACATAGAAAATTTCTTATCATATGAAATCATACTTGTAAGCTCACTTTAGAACTTAAGTGACTTATGAAAACTTCATATTTAAACATAATTACTTAATATAGGAACTTTCTCATAAATTCCTTTTCTTTTCAAACTTTCTTAAAGTCATAAGGAAATTTATTATAAGAAATTTCTTATCATATAAAATCATACTTTCCTTATTCAAATTTCAAATCACATACACCTTAAATACCCATTTTTTTTTAAAAAAAAAACTCTAAGCATATGAAAGTTATCAAATCAAAATAGTCATACATATTTCACATATATAAAATAATTAAGCAAGCATTATTAACCAAGGGGAGGAATTTCCTTCTCCAATCAAGCATGCTAACATAACTCTTATGCACAAAAGTATCCATTTCAACCCTCATCATGCATTATCTAAATCAATTTCACACCTTTCCAAACATATCCACAACATCACTTCTCAAACTTATGTCTTATTTTTGTCAAATAAATCTTAAAGGATACAAAGAATCAAGAGAACTTCATCACACATGATTCATACCTACATTTATCCAAATAAACCTATGATTCAAGACATAGAAAATTTCCAGCAGTAAAATAACCTTGACCTTTGCTGGGTTTTTAAGACATAACTTGAATTATATGTCTCCAAATTGAATGAAATTAGATTCATTAGAAATCTGAGACAAAATTATACAAATGTTATGAAGGGACCACAGCCCAGATCAATCTGTAATGTAGCAAACAAAAGCTAGGAACACAGACCAACAGTCCAGACCTGATTCAGCAGAACCAAGTCCAATGTTTATTGAATTCCTCCTTAACCAACCACTCAAATTAAATCAATCCAAAACCAGAGAAGTCTCAAGACACAGGGAAACAACTCTCATGAAGAACTTAGAACATAATATTATCATTATAGTGGTCAAAATGGGCACTCAAGTCAGTGATACATGTAGCCCGTCATAACAGAGTCAGTTTAGGTGTTTTAGCCATAAGTTGAGCTATATATATCCAAATTAGACACAAGAGGATGGGTTGGAAAGCTAAGAAGTAGACCTACAACTTTCATGAAGGACTCAGATACCAATGGAAAATGAAAAGGATCGAAAAACAGGCCGTAAGCAGACCCAATAACACTTTTTCCTCATTTCAGCTTACTTATATCATATACAAGGTAGAGATTTCTACCACATACCAAATACTCATCAAATATCATCTTAAGATTATAAATCCACAAAGAATAACAAGAAAACTTAGGGCTTTATTCATCAATAGGTTCTGCCACTCTTGGAGAATGAAGAAGAAATTGTTTTCCTTATCAATTCAACATATAAGCATGCTTAGAAATCTCCCAAGAACACATTTATACCACCAAAATCTAATAATCAAATTATTTCATATAAAATTCTCAATTTTCACAAAATAGTATAAACTTCACAAAATCAAAAATTTAAACAAGATAAGAGTGTTTATGAACACTAACCTTAACATAAGCTCTAACAAGCTTAAATCAAACTCTTGAAGCCTTAGTTTGCCTTCTCTTTGGTAGAAGGTTCTCCACCCTTTGGGTTAAGTAGTAACTCTCCAAATTACTTGAAATTATTCACCAAAAATCATTTCTAAAGCTTTAATCTCAAGGATTAATTACTTAAATCAAGTTTAATGGTGTAAATTTGGTGAGTTTACCATGTAGAAATTGAAGGAAAAACAAAGAGGAGAAAGGAGAGGAGTTCACGTTGATGAGAAGAAGAAGAAGAGAAAAAGGGTTGCTCAAATAATTGAGCAACAAGGGCATTTTAGTCTTTTCTCAACATTGGATGGCTAGGATTGAGTCAATGTAATCTAATGGCTACAAATATTCTCCAAATTAAATTCTTTCAAAATATTATGTAACACAACATAATTCTCAAATTTACTCCATAAAAATAATTTCTCTAATGTCCTTAATTAATATAACACCATCTCCATAAAAATATTTTTTCTAATTTCTTTAATTAATATAACACCATAATTCACTATTCACTAATTCTCTAATTTCTCCAAAAATATTCCTTACTTACTTTCTACCCATAAAAACCATGCATACATGCTCCAAAAATGTTAAATAAAATATAAAATATAAAACATAAATAGTAATTTTTCCGGACCAAAATAATACTTATTCCCGGGCTGATGGTACTATTCACAGACCGGTGGTACTATTCACAGACCGGTAAAACTATTATTTTAGACACAGAAAAATCAGGGCGTTACAGAGCAGATCTTCGAGTGCCATAACTACTCGGAGGAGAAGAAGTCTCACCTAGCAGCTGTTGAATTCAAGGGGTATGCAATGTTCTGGTGGGAACAGTTATTGTTGAAGCGAAGAAAGAAGGGAATGCAACCTGTGCCACAATAGGAGACCATGAAAGAGTTGATGCACCAGAAATTTGTCCCAGCCCATTACTTTAGGGACTTACACAACAAATTGGCAAGATTAGTGTAAGGCGGGAAAAGTGTGAAGGTATACTACAAGGAAATGGAGATGTGCATAGCTAGAGCCAAGATTGAAGAAATTACTATGTCCAGGTTCCTTGGAGGATTGAATAGTGAGATTCCCGATGCTTTGGAGATGTATCACTATGATACAATGGAAGAAATATTAGATATGGCAATGAAACTTGAAAGACAGAAAAAGGGAAGAATCACCAACAAGTATTCCAGCAATACTGGGGGATCAAAATGGTCCAAAGGAGTTGAAGGAAGAGATTTCAGAGGTAATAGTTCCCAAAGGGTAGAATCAACTTCAAGAGGTAAAGAGGTTGCCCAATCTACATTCAAGGGTAACAAAGGTACTTCTAATCCTATAATCCCTTCTAGAGAGATTAAATGCTTTAAATGTTTGGGGAAAGGGAATATTGCATCTCAATGTCCTAATAAGAGGGTTATGATTGCTAAGGATGATGGGAATATTAGTTCTGAGTCTGAATGTAGTGATAATGATGATAAGCCACATTTGCATGATGATGATAATGATAATTTGGATGTGGATGATCATAACTTGTTGTTTGCTGAATATGGAGAATCTCTAGTTGTTAGACGTGCTTTGAACATGCATGTTAAGGAAGAGAGTCTTGAACAGCGAGAGAACATATTTCACACTAGGTGTTTGATTAGCGGGAAAGTGTACATCCTTATTATTGATGGGGGTAGTTGCACTAATGTAGCTAGTGTAAGTATGGTGAATAAACTGAAATTGGCATGTGTTAGACATCCTAAGCCTTACAGGCTACAGTGGTTGAATGAATGTGGGGAGGTGAAGGTGACACGCCAGGTACTTGTGCCATTTTCTATTGGATGGTACAAAGATGAGATCTTGTACGATGTATTACCTATGCAGGCAGGCCATCTGTGATAGAAGGGCACTACATGATGGGTTCTACAACCGATACTCTTTGGTTCATAAGGGGAAAAAGGTGACTCTTGTTCCATTATCACCTAAAGAAGTGTATGCCGATCAAAAGAAAATGCTTGAGAGAGAGAGAGGCTTCAGCTTTGAGGGAAAATGGGAGTGAGGCTTCAAGTTCTAGAGAACAAAAGAGTGTTAAGAGTGAGTTTGGGAAGAAAGAGGCCACAAAAGATACTAAACAGATTAATGACCCAGTGGTGATTGAAACACCGAGAGGGGAGAGAAAGAAAAACACTTTTTATGTGAGAGCTAAAGAGGTTAAGTCTGCTATAGCCTCGAGGCAGCCCGTGTTGCTTCTTAGGTTTAAGGAGACTTTGTTTTCTAACACTGACACTAACCTTGATGGATTACCTTCTGTGTTTGTTTCCATGTTGCAGGAGTTCAATGATGTCTTTCCTAAAGAATTGCCTAGTGGATTGCCACCTTTGAGAGGGATAGAACATTAGATTGACTTCATTCCCGGCTCCACCATTCCGAATCGACCAGCCTATAGAAGCAATCCAATGGAGACAAAGGAGTTGCAGAGGCAAGTTGATGAGCTTATGGAGAAAGGATTGGTGCGAGAGAGCATGAGCCTTTATGCCGTTCTAGTACTTTTAGTACCCAAAAAGGATGGTACATGGCGATTGTGCATTGACTGTAGAGCGGTCAACAAAATCACGGTAAACTATAGACACCCTATTCCTAGACTTGATGACATGTTAGATGAGTTGTGTGGGGCGACTTACTTTACAAAAATAGATCTAATGAGCGGTTATCATCAAATTAGAATGCAACCAGATGATGAGTGGAAAACTGCTTTCAAAACTAAGTATGGCTTGTATGAATGGTTAGTGATGATGCCTTTTGGATTGTCTAATGCACCTAGTACTTTCATGAGGCTTATTAACCATGTTTTACGTGCTTTCTTAGGAAAATTTGTAGTTGTATATTTTGATGATATACTCGTTTATAGCAAGTCTTTGAATGATCATGTTGAGAATGTTAGGCTAGTATTACAAGCTTTAAGAACTGACCAACTGTATGCTAAGCTTAAGAAATGCACATTTTGTATAGATAGACTTGTGTTCCTTGGTTTTGTTGTGAGTGCACAAGGTATGAAGGTGGATGAGGAGAAAGTGACAGCTATCAAGGAATGGCCAACGCCGAAATCAGTTTCGGATGTGCAAAATTTCCATAAGTTGGCAAGTTTCTACCGACGGTTTTGTGAACCCCTTCCCCAAATATCATAGGCATGTGATGCATATGATGAATGAGAAGAAATGCACGTGGGTGTGTGAGTCGCCACCTTGTTTAATTATTTTAGGGTAAACTAGGAAAAAACCCTAAGTGACTCCAATTTTTAATTAACCTAATTATTAGATTAATTAACCCAATGTTTAAAGCATGGTCTACGAACCCGAGATGGATCCCGAGACTATGTCATGCTGATGAACTAACCGATGAATGAATGCTTTGCAAGGTGAATGATGTAATTGGACCAAATGAAATGTTTATGTGATTTTGATGATTTCGACTTGCCATCCGGGGTGAAATCCCGAACGTGCCTACGTACTTCCGTTTGAATGGAAGATCAAAGTCAACGTAGTTCGATAGGCCTTCTTTGAAGGGCTTTGAAGGGGTATGCTTAATGCATGAGTGTGTATGCTTTGTGCATGAGTGTGTCTATGCTTTGTGCATGAGTGTGTATGCTTTGTGCATAAGTGTGTATGCTTTGTGCATAAGTGTGTATGCTTTGTGCATGAGTGTGTATGCTTTGTGCATAAGTGTGTATGCTTTGTGTATAAGTGTGTATGCTTTGTGCATTTTGTTTAGGCATTTTGCCAAAAATGTTGATTTTAATGGCTTTTAGCCAAAATGATTTGATTTAGGCAATTGTTGCCAAAATGTACGATTTAGGCGATTGTCGCCAAAATGGTTGATTTTAAGGCCTTTGGCCAAAATGTGTTGTTTTAGGCAATTGTTGCCAAAAACGTGCGATTTAGGCGATTGTCGCCAAAATGGTTGATTTTAAGGCCTTTGGCCAAAATGTGTTGTTTTAGGCAATTAGTTTGCCAAAAATGTGCGATTTAGGCGATTGTCGCCAAAATGGTTGATTTTAAGGCCTTTGGCCAAAATGTGTTGTTTTAGGCAATTAGTTTGCCAAAAATGTGCGATTTAGGCTTTAATGCCATGATTATCAATTAATCGGGCGTTCGAGCTTAATCACAATTTATTGTCGAAACGTGATCGATTAAGGCTTTTAGCCACAATTATTGATTAATTGGACTTAAGCCAGATTTATTCGAAATAAGGCAATTGAACCGTAGTTATTAATTAACTAGGCTCTTTTAGCCAATATTGTCGGATTTAAACTTTAATACCACGATTATTGATTAACCGGGCATTTAAGCTTAATCAAATTAATTAAGGCAGTTTATTTACCAAAAATAATGACGTGGATGCATTTATGCAATTGTAGAATTATTAAGAGTAGAAGAGAAATATGCATGAAGTGCTAAAATTAAATAGGCAGAGTTTTGTTTACATACCTGATTTAATCGACGACCGCTTCTTAACTCCAGATTAAGCTCCTCACTTAGGAAATATTAATTAATTTTAATTTGTTTAATTTTAATGTCCAAATATCACAATAAAAATGCAATAAAAATTAAATTAAATGCAAAAAGCGGTAAAGAAAACGCAAGGAGCGTGAGAGGGAGAAGGATTCGTCCGTCAACACAGACAGGGGTGTCAAAAATAGGCTGAAAATGGTCTATTTATAGGCCATTTTCGGGTCCAGGGCGGCAGGTGCAGCCTGGCTCGGCGGCAGTTGCCGCCCAAGAGGCTGGGCGGCAGGTGCCGCCCTGGAGGGCGGCAGGCCCCGCCCACGCTGGGCGGGGGGTGCCGCCTGGGAGCGCGGCAGCTGCCGCCCAGTCGGTGGGGCGGCAGGTGCCGCCCGTGCTGGGCGGCAGGTGCCGCCCAGGCGGTGGGGCGGCATGTGCCGCCCGTGCTGGGCGGCAGGTGCCGCTGGGGTCCGGCGGCAGGTGCCGCCTGGGCCCGGCGGGCGATGCCGCCGGAGGCCGGCGGCCGGCCGCCGTACCCGGCGGCGGCCTTTCGGGCCTTTCACTCCGAAGGAGCTTTCGGGAGTTTCGGACCTCCGAAAAACATTCCGGGACCTGTTCCGCGATCCTCGTGATATTCCGGACGTTTTAAGTACCATATTGGCATACTTCCAGTAAATGTCCAAAATGGCCTTCGGTCCGGCCGGACTGTTTGCAGTCCGGCATTGACACTTTAGAAAAGTCAAAGTTACTGTAGAAAAGTCAAATTTACTGTAGCAAGGTCAAAATTTGAGTATTCACAGGTTTGTACAAGATTTCTCTTCGATTGCCACACTACTCATGGAGGTAATTAAAAAGGAATTTGGGTTCAAGTGGGGCGAGGAACAACAGAAAACATTTGACACGCTTAAAGGGAAGTTGACATCCGCTTCTATACTTTCTTTACCTAATTTTGAGAACACCTTTGAAATTGAGTGTGATGCTTCTAGTGTAGGAATTGGAGCAGTTCTGATGCAAGAGAAGAAGCCAATTGCCTACTGTAGTGAAAAGTTGAACGGAGCACAACTCAATTACTCGACCTATGATAAGGAGCTATATGCCTTGGTGAGGACTTTACACGTATGGCAACACTACTTATTGCCTAAGGAGTTTGTCATTCATACCGATCACGAAGCCCTAAAGCACTTGAAGGGCCAAGGTAAGCTCAACAAAAGACATGGTAAGTGGGTTGAGTTCATTGAGCAATTCCCTTATGTAATTAAGTACAAGCATGGGAAAGATAACATTTTTTCTGATGCATTGTCCAGAAGATATGCTTTGCTTACTATTCTTAGTTCTAAGTTGCTAGGATTTGAGTATGTTAAGTAATTGTATTTGTCTAATTCTGATTTTGGCAATGTATATTTGGCATGTGAACATGGAGCATTTGATAAATTTTAGAGACATGATGGGTATTTATTTAAGGGCGGCAAACTTTGTGTGCCTAAATGCTCTATGCGTGATTTGCTTGTGCTTGAGTCTCATTGTGGGGGATTGATGGGACATTTTGTGTACATAAGACTTATGACATGTTAATGAACATTTTTATTGGCCTCATATGCGTAAAGATGTCGAGAAAGTTTGTGATTCTTGTCTTGCCTGTAAACAGGCCAAGTCTAAGTCTATGCCTCATGGCTTGTATATGCCTTTACCAGTTCCGCGTACACATTGGGTTGACATATCTTAGGATTTTGTGCTTGGTTTACCTCGGACTAGGCGTGGTAGAGATAGCATATTTGTGGTAGTTGATAGATTCAGTAAAATGGCTCATTTTATTCCATGTCATAAAACTGATGATGCCATTAATGTTGCTGACTTATTCTTTAGAGAGGTGGTACGATTACATGGGGTACCGCGGACCATTGTTTCTGATAGGGATACTAAATTCCTTTCACATTTTGGAAAGTTTTGTGGGGTAAGTTAGGTACTAAATTACTTTATTCTACTACTTGTCACCCACAAACAGATGGACAAACTGAAGTTGTGAATAGGACTTTAGGAACTCTACTACATGCTATTGTGGGTAAAAATCGAAAAACTTGGGAAGATTGTTTGCCATTTATTGAATTTACATATAATCGAAGCATACATTCTACTTCGGGTTTTTCTCCATTTGAACTTGTTTATGGATTTAACCTACTAACTGTTTTGGATCTTGTTCCTTTACCCTTACATGAGCTTTCTAGCTTAGATGGTGATAAAAAGGCTGAATTGGTGAAGACTTTACATGAGAAAGCTCGAGCAAATATTGAAAAGAAGAACAAACAGTATGCTGACAAGGCAGACAAAGGAAGGAAGAAGCTGGTGTTTGCACCTAGAGATTGGGTTTGGGTGCACTTTCGGAAGGAGAGGTTTCCCAACCAACGGAAGTCTAAGTTGGATGCATGTGGAGATGGTCCATTCCAAGTCTTGGAATGCGTCAATGACAACACTTACAAGATAGATTTACCAGGGGAGTATGGTGTTTCTGCTACATTTAATGTTAGTGATTTGTCTCCTTTTGACATGGATGCAGATTTGAGGACAAATCTTTTTGAGGAAAGGGGGAATGATACGGATCTGCCACCACTCGTCAATAAAGCTCAAGAAAGCATGGAGAACAACATAGGAGATCTGTTGGTGATTCCTAATGAATCGATTACACGAAGTCATCCCAAGCGATATGGACAGCCATGTCCTTATATGTTCAAGTCCAAATAACACAAGAACTTCATGATGTGGCATTTAACAAGTGTTGTGAGGAACTTAAAGGCCTTCCTAGGCTTCTTACTATGTTGGAGGCATGTGCTGATGGTGTGGCATGCCCGTGCTATGTAGCACACCCTGGGGGTGCTAGAGTCTGCCTCTTGTAGCACGGGGGTGCTAGGTAGAGACACTGACTTGGATGTGTTTTTATCATTTTATGCTTGATTTAGTTTAGCCTCTTTGTTATTTTTGTATGGGCCTTTTGTTAATGGGTCTATTTCATAAAGTTAGCCCATTATGTTTAGGTTTTAGTATAAATATTATCATCCTCTTTGTAAACAAACAACTTTGATCAATTGAATTACAAAAATTTCAAGCTTTGCTTGTTTTCCTTGCTTAGAGTGCTAGTGAGAGATTGCTTCCTCTAATTGTATCAAGAATTCTAGATAAACTTATCAACTCGTTTGTGGCGTTTATCTAATTCTTACTTCTCGATTATTGGTGTTCGCATTTCCTTATAAGCGAGGGGTGCCATAGAGGTGAACTTCATCTTGATCTTTGATCCGATCCATCCGATTACGGGTTCTAGGAATCCGTTTCCTACGGGTTCCGGATCATGTACACATACATATGTAGGTTCTGTTATCTATAGTACAGATGGCTAGAGGCAGGACGATTGATTCAGACACGTCCGGCAGTGGTCCGCATGGAGGTCCTAGCCAAGGATGCAGTACACGTGGACGAGGAGGGACTATCCCTTGTCCTTCTTCAGGTACGTCTGGGGCTTCATCTTCTACTCAGCCTCCCATGCTGCTACGGCCTCCTTCTATTCCTTCCTCTTCTACCCCACTTTTTGGACTAGTAGAGTCTTCACCAGCTTCACAGTCACCTACTACACTAGGTAATCATAAATATCATTTACTGTCATTTCAGTTATATTAATAATTATTTATCTGTATGGCATCTTTTACTTCTTTTGCAGCTTCATCAGAGCCATGTAACAAGCTCAATTTAGAAGTGGGACAGTAAGTACTTTTTTACTTTTTCCTTTGAACTTGGTTTTGTTCAGATTTTGATGCTTTCGTCTACTTATATTTCACTTATGTTTTTTTTTTCTTAGCATATATCCATCCTCTCGAGCATCAAGGCAAATTATGAGAATAATCAAGCTTCATCTACATAATGATGGATACACATAGGATGCTGTACCACAAGAGGCAAGAGATTTTTATTGGGAAGAGTTTCAGTTTTTGATTTGATTCAAGTTATATCTTCATTCAATGTAATTAATAAACAATCATCTATGGGCCTTCACTTACTCTTTATGGAAATATTATTTTTCATTTTTGCAGAAGCATTTCATATAGGAATAGGCTATTACGGCTATACTAAAAGTGGCCTGGGAGAAATCGTGCGTTTTACGATATGCTAACTTTACTCATAGGATGCGAAAAAGCGGTAAGAAGCAGTAGTGCATGTCTCATGAGATATGGGAGAGCTAGCAGAAGGCTTGGGAGGATCCTGCATTCAAGAGAAAGTGTGAGATATTTGCACGAAACAGGCGCAGTGAGACTAGAGGTGACGAATCAGGACCTTCCCGACATACAGGCGGATCAATATCTGCTATAGAGACATATTGATTATTGGTGAGTCAATTAATTAGTTACAGTTATAAAACTGATGTTTAATGAAATGACACCATATTAATATATCATGCATAAAAATTCATTACAGGCTGAAAAGTATAGTCGTGACCCGACACTGATGGAGGTGTTCACTTACACTCACACAAAGGACCACGATGGAAATACGTTTGTCGACAGACATGCGTTGGGCATCAATGTAAGTAACAATGAAGAATATTTACATTTACTTTCTAGTCTTCTCTTACGTGTACAAGTTCAATATAATAAACCCTGCAACTGCATTGAACGATTAATTTGTTGTTTTCAGGAGAACTACAGTACAGCTCTTGAGCGTGTTATTTCTTCTCAGGCTGGATCTGGAGCTGAGTCAAGAATTGATGAGCTAGAACTTTATTTGGAGGCCGCAGGGGGCGAAAAGAGGAGGAAAGTATATGGCATCAGGTCTCAGGCATCACAGTTTTACTGCAGCCCAGCATCTGACGCTTCTGCAGCCTCCTCATGACCACAACCCGACCACAGTGCCGAGGAGATTAGTGCATTACGGGCTCGTGTTGATGAGCTAGAGAGACAGCTTGCAGAGCTTAGAGCGCATGTCATGCAGATGTCCGGTCAGCATGGTGCTGCTACTTCTTCCTCTGATCCTGCGCCTACTCCAGATCGAGATGTTTCTACAACTCTGCATCAGCCACTATCGCCTCCTCTTGATCTCGATACTATAGACGATACTTTGGTCACTCCTGCCGACACTACGACAAATCCAACAGATACTCTTGCCGACTGTTGGAATATGTGGGTAATCCCACATCGAATAAATACAACTAAATGAAATGGCATATAATGTGAAGGGTGAACCAACCAAAATGGCTTAGGCCATTTTGTGTTAAAGGTAAGCCCAACTCATTATAAGCCCAATATTAAATAAATAATTGAATTGGATTTGATTAATTGCTCCTAGGGCCCAGATTCTCAACATGGTATCAGAGCCTGGGACCCGAACCTGCATGAGGGAAGTTCCCGTGTTGGGTCGTACCCTGATGGACCCATGTGTTGGGCCATCGTATGCTTGTCAAGTGGGTAGTCCCACTTGAGGGGGGAGTGTTGGAATATGTGGGTAATCCCACATCGAATAAATACAACTAAATGAAATGGCATATAATGTGAAGGGTGAACCAACCAAAATGGCTTAGGTCATTTTGTGTTAAAGGTAAGCCCAACTCATTATAAGCCCAATATTAAATAAATAATTGAATTGGATTTGATTAATTGCTCCTAGGGCCCAGATTCTCAACACCGACGCTACGACACTGGATCATGTAGAGGACCAACCTTGTAATTTGATTTCGGACCGTTTTAGCTTTCAATGATTTTTTCATATTTTGTGCAGTACATTACATTTACAATTCCATTCTTATATTGTTACTATGTTGTGATCTTGATGATGAGGCTTGTGATTGTGATGTATATATATGTCGATTTTTGACAGGTAAAAAAAATTGTGCTATTTAATATTATTAAATTATTTTTTTTTGCCTGTAATTATATTTTGTGACCGATTAGCGATTGAACTGCAACCAAAGTATAACCGAGAATTTGCGACTAATTTGCAATCGTGTTTGATAATTGTGGCTGACACTTTTTGCAATCGATTAGTCGGTCGCTACTTTGAGACCGCTTCGACAATTGGTCGCAAAATTATTTAAGATAAGCACTTTTGCAACCGATTAATGTTGGTCGCAAATCGGTCGCTAAGTCCATTTAGCGACCGATTTCTTATATTTAGCGACCGATTTGTCGGTCGCAATTTACTGATTTCTTTTAGTGGCTAGGGCGTCCTAGGCTCTGAGTCTCCAAACTGATTTTTCCTTGATTCCTCTGAGAGTTTTACTTACTTTGCTCTTTTCAGTATCAAAATCCTACAAATTTCTTCAAGATCAAGTGAATTATGTTTCAAAGAAGCTTTGAACAAAAACATAACTAAAATTGAATAAAAACTAACTAAAGTGATTAAAACTACTAAAAATCCTAACAAAAACTATATTAAAAATATTATAAATATAACACCTATCACTGACTTTATATCAATGTTTAGTAGACCTATTTTGGAGCTACATGCTCTTGTTATTATGAAATTTTTAAAAAATTGAAATGAAGGAAAAAGCCTTTCGTAGGCATAGTTGGACCTACATGCTCCTATCATGTGAAACTTCTTGACCTGAAAAAAGAAGGAAGCCTTTAAGTTAGGTTTGGTATGCGAAATGTTATAAAAATAAGGGATAAAATGGAAGATGAAATGGAATGGAAATAATTTCTAATCCTATGTTTAGTATGCAAGGTAGAATAGAAATTCTAGTTTAATTCCTCTGTTTGGTTATAGGAATGTGTTGTTGAGTATGTGATTATAAGTACCTAGGAGATAATAACTAGATGGAACTAAACTATGAGATAACATGAATAATAAAAATAAAAAGATATCATTACCGCAAGATTGGATTGTTGAGTATGTGATTATAAGTACCTAGGAGATAATAACAAGATGGAACTAAACTAGGACCTACTTGCTCTACCAACTAACCAAAAAGTAGAAGAGAAAAGCAATGGCTAAGCAAAGTAACAATAAAAGAAAGGTCTCCAACTATATGTTGGCCAATTATAGCACCAGTATCCCATCATAATAATCTAATGCAAGTTGCAACAAAATCTTAAAAGGATCTATTCTTGAAGGATGGGAAATCCTAGCTAGGTTACCTTAAATATTTTCTCAATGTATAAAGGGTGTCTCATAAACAAAATATTATCTACTTTCATGATATTGCATTAACTGAAATTTGTTAGGTCCTTTGACACCCTTTTTATCCTCAAAGGACTTAATTTCTAGGTCCAAAAACTTTAGTTCCATCTAGACAAAGGGATTCTAAAGCTCGACTTCATTGTTGATCCTTCATCTTGTCATAAAAAAATAATGCAAACATGGAGCATTTCACATTCACAAGTATTACGGCACACATGTGTTGAACCAAGAATAACACCATTCATTGAAATGGAAAAGAGTAATGTACATCTATAATGCAAAAAAGAAAAAGTCAATATTGAAATAAAGTAAGAATTGAGTAATTTTCAATCAAATAATTATGAAAATCCCACAAATGAATCATGATTATGGTAGAAATAAACCAAATTAGAGAAAACTATTTGTATTCTAGTGAAATGCATAGGTGGTTTAGTGGTAAATGACCACCAAAGCATAACATGCAATTTTTGTTGTAGGCCAAAACTCATAACCATAAGACAATGTTACCCAAAGAAAAACACCTCTCATTGGCTTATTACATCAACTTGATGCCTTTGCAACATAAAATTCAACAAAAAAAAGGCCAATTCTGCTTCCTGAACACGCATAGTTCAATACTAAGTCTTCCTTTTTCTATCAAAGATGCTTGGTCCACAAGTAGATACAAAAATCTCAACAAAAGGGGAAATTGCAATAATATAAAAAGGGTAACAGGTATGCGAGCCAAAAGAATCACATTGTCTTATTACGTCAACTCAATGCCTTTGCAACATAAATTTCAATAGACAAGGCCAATTCTGCTTCTTGAACACGCATAGTTCAATACCGTGGCTTCATTTTTCTATCAAAGATGCCTGGTCCATAAGTAGATACAAAAATCTCAACAAGAAGGGGAAATTGCAATAATATAAAAAGGGTGACAGGTATGCTAGCCAAAAGAATCACATTGGCTTATTACATCAACTCAATGCCTTTGCAACATAAAATTCAATAGAAAAGGCCAATTCTGCTTCCTGAACACGCATAGTTCAATACCATGGCTTCATTTTTCTATCAAAGACGCCGGGTCCATAAGTAGATACAAAAATCTCAACAAGAAGGGGAAATTGTAATAATATAAAAAGGTTGACAGGTATGCTAGCCAAAAGAATGATTGGAAGGACAAGTCTCAATTCTCCTTCTAGCATTATCATAAGAGTAGCACAAAAGGCTACCATCATGGCTGCAATAGAAATGAAGAGAGTAGAAAGACCAATAATCAACTTTTTAGGCAAAGATTTGAGAAAATCATCTTCTGAATAGCGTGATGTAAGGACTCCTAAGAACATTAACACTGATGTTGAGGAGGCAAAGAGAGAAACTACATCGGATATTATAAATATCATAAATGATTTTTCATGTGCAAACATAGGAAAACCAGTGTCTTGAACGTTACCACCAGGAACTGTAAATGTTGCCGTGAACATTATAGTAATGATAAGTGCACCCACTACTGTACAGGACGTTGCTGATTCTTTCATCCATTCTTCTCCATCTTTTATTAGCTCTTTATGGCTTTTAGAAAATATCTCACTAGCTTGTTCATTATCGCTGTTGGTGTATTCTTTATATGATGGAATCGAAATGCTTTCTACTTCCTGGATTAAAAACATTTTGCTGTTGTATAAGTCAAACTATAATATAAAAGAAAAAAACAAACTTGTGAGCATAATTTCTCTCCCCAATCTCTTGAATGTTGAATTTATTTGAAATTTTTTATTGAAAACTAAAATTTATGTGATTGAACATAACTTAAAAAATAACTTATCATTTAAAAACTTTACACTTCAAAAACTAATTCTATAAAGCATAGGAGTGCATTTGTGTGTTTATATTGCAAATGATTGGGAGTGTCACTACTTTGTGAGGAATAAGGAGAGCAAGAGAGTCCTTAGAGATCTTGACAATAAATCAGGAATTAGATTCTTAACCCCTTATTGTGTTCAACCATGAATAATAATTGCTAGACCAGTCCTTCCTTCTGATTATAGATGAGGTAGAGCCTTTCCAAAGAAATTCAATATTTTAAAAGAGAGAAATATTCCATTAGAATGGTGAAAGAAAGTCTTATCCTACTTTCAGAATAGGTGAATCCTCTAGGTTTTTAGTCAATTTACTTTGCTTATATGATGTTGCAGAAATATTTAAACAAGTCAAGAAATATCACCTTATACCATTGTAGTTCTCTTTGCATCTGCAATGCTGCACCAGAGATGCCAGCAAGTTTATCAGGAGGTGCTAACTTGGCAGCCATGTGTAAAATGGTGTTTTCGAACTCATCGGACCCAGAAATCAGAAGTTGCTTCCTTGAACCAAGCCCATATATAAGGCTAAAAACTTTTTCTTGCCGATATTGGATTGCATGCATAAGCATGTCTCTTGAATTTTTGTCGACGACAGTCAAAAGAATAGAATTGGCTTTGATCATCTCCATAACAACATCAACAACTCCATGTCTGATAGCTTTAAAGAATGCATTATATATATATTTTTTGTTTTAGTTTAGTGTCATCAATAGAAGATACGTGCTTGGCCATCAGCTCTAGAATTTTAAAGGCATAGGTATGCCTCAATTTCCTATCGTAAATTTGCTTCAATCCTATTTTCACATGCAAAACAAAGCCAAAAGTGAAGAATTGAAGTAATCTAATTTAAATTGCAAGGATTTTTTTTTTTGAGAGTATGAAAAAGAGTTATTTTACTCATAACCCCTGATTAATGTTCATATCTATACGCAAATTTAGTTTACTTATGTTATTTGAAAAGAACAATATGATCTCTATAAATGCATACTCAACAATTAAAGATACAAAATTTTAAAACATTTTAAATAATTAAAAAATTATTTGTTAATTTATTTTTAATTTTTCCACTCATTTCTCTAAGGAATTTAAATAATGACAAATATTTTTCTGTATTGGAGTAAAAATATTGTTTTTATGTTTTCAAAAAGTGTTTTATTTTAATTATTTTGAAATATAAAATATATCAAAAGATTTTATTTCTTGAGCAAAATTGAGTATTTAACTAACAAAAAAATAGTTTTAATCATGTAATAAAGCTAAAATTTAGGATTTTTAGTATTAAAAAAAGGTAGTGTTATTTCCAGAGCACTAATTGTTAATGCCAGACCAATAACATTCTATACAATATTACTTGATAAAATTGCCTCTTATTAAATATTTGTTTTCTTTTTAAGAACTCCCATAGGATTAAATTGCATACACAGTTATCACTTGATGTTTTGAATTTTTTTTCTTTTTTTTGTTGAAATGAATGCTTTCGATTCAATTGCTATACTTAGTTCTCACACAAAGTTCTTGCTATAGCAAATTTATCTGATATAAAATATACCCAATTTCACAAGTTAAGAATAGATTTATAGAAAAATTATGGTAAGGTAATATTTCAATTGCTTTATAGAAGAGAGTTGTTTCCCAAATATTAATCCAATTTTATTGATGAAAGGATAAAAAGAATAAATAAAAAACAAGGCCTGAATACATATTTCCCCTTTTTAATCAAAGCATGGTATTTATAAAAAAATTTTATGTTATTATGAAGTTAAAGAGAGCTTTGGACCAGAAAAAATGGTGTTGGTTTTGAGTGTGATGGTGATCCGAGCAATGCTACGACCACCGGACACCTAAATATACTCTACTGCCTTTCTCGAATTCCCTAGTATACAGTGTATGTTGATGATTAAAATTGAATTTATTTAGATTGTCTAGTTCTTTCTTTACATTTTTTTTCTTTTTAAAAAATTGAATCAAATGTATAAAAAAGGAAGGACAGATGAGATAAATTCATTAACGGGCAAATTTGTCAAGTGATATTGTATAGAATGGTATTGCTCTGACATTAACAATTAGTACTTGTTTTCCCCGGAAAAAACACATTTTTTTTATTTTGTTTTACTTGAATGTTTTATTGAAAAGAGTGATAAAACCTTTTTGGATACGCGATGCCGAATAAATCGGTCTTATAAAAACATTTTAAGTCGCCACCCATTATTTCGGCAATGGGACCGTTTTTATTTTTGTAAAAGTGACTCCATTTTAAACCCATTTTATTCAAGGCTTTTTATTTCGGAAAACTGGTCAAGCGAACCAATGAGGTTCTAGGTAAGGGAATTGGGTACGTCGGCCCGTTGGAAGCCGACGCCCGGAAAAAATCGGCCTCTTTTAACCTACAATTTCTAGATTGATTTTATTTTAGAAAAAGCCAATTTATTTAAACCCACCCGAATGAATCGAACCGAGTTCCTATGTGGAAAATTACTTAACCGTCCCAATCAATTTTCATCCATTGCATTCATCACAAATAAGATATATCATCCACCATCCATTCATAACACATACTAAAAGTAAAAGAAAAGACCCGCTCTTGCCTTATGGTTAAAGGCGGGCCACAAACCGAATTTGATAATAAACAATGAATAATAATAAAATAAAATAAAATAAAATCTAACAACCTCAAGATCATTAAAAGTTAAATGGTTTGGTTTGATTAAAATTTAATTTGCCCATGATCGATCATTTTTGAATTAAGATTAAAGCCCACTTAATAATATAAAATTAAGGTGAAATAAGGAAAACACACTGAAATTTTTAGGACAGTCGCGTCACGCAGCTGTTCCATGAAGAACAGTCGCGTCACGCGGGTATCCTTATTCATAGGGGAACTTTAGAACAGTCGCATCACGCGGGTGATCTATGAAGAACACTCGCGTGGCGCAACTCTTATTGTATTACTGGAAATTGGAATAGTTGCATCACGCGGCTGTTCTATGAAGAACAGTCGCGTGACGGAACTCCAAGCTGCGTGGCAGAACTATTCGCGATTTATTAATATTCTCAATTTTATTGATTATCCATTCAAAATATCACATTAAATACAAAAGTATCCTGGGTCTGCGAATAGCTGCGTCATGCAGGTGGTCCGATCTAAATTAAAGACTTTTGGACATGAACAGTCGCGTTACGCAGGTAGGGGCTGCGTGACGCGACTGCTCTGGTCCGCAACTACCATTCAAATCCCCTTTTTACGTGTCCTTTTTTTATCAACAGAGGTTTAATATGATCCAGAAACGTTCAAAAATGGGCAAAATGTAATCTAACCCAAACCAAACTAACTAAAAACGTTAAGCAAATAAAGTTTTCACAAATAAATAACTAAAAATGCAAAAAGATGGATTAGATGATTACCTAACCCTCAGATTTGAGGATTGCATACGATATGATTGATCTAAGGATGAAACTTCACGATCCCAGAGATGTCCAACGTCCAAACTTAACAATAAAAGCCTTTCTTTTCTCTCTTTTTTGTGTTCTTTCTCCTTTTCTCTTCTTTTTTTTTTAGTTTTTTAACCTCTGTGCCTAATGGCTTAATCTTCCTCAAAGTTACTCACTGGAGTCTTTGAGGAAAGACCCTGGCCGCAATTGTTTTCTTTGCCTTTAAAAATGCCTTAGTCTTTTTGAGAGAAAAATGAGAAGAGTTCCAAAAGTCCCCTTTTTGCTGTGTAATGCAGTATTTATATGAATAGGGCGACAGGGCAGTCGCGTCACGCGGGTATGAGATGCGTGACGCACCCGTAAGCCTGCGTGACGCGACTTACTTTTCGTACAGCTGCCGCGTATCCATACAAACAGTGCAGGCCACTGCACGGGCGCGCGCCAAAGGTGTCAGACCCGTTAGAGCTGCGTGACGCAGCTAGAAGTGGCATCACGCAGGTGATAGCTGCGTGACGCAGCCCTAACATGGGTCAGGCTCCTTTGGGCGGTTTGGTTCGATTTTTGATTCAGACACCTCTAGTTTATTGTGAAACCTCATCCTTTGTCCTCATATCATCATCGGGTCAGGTGGAGGCTTAAATCCACGCGTCAACAGTTTGCCCCCCCACTTTATCATTAATTGTATAAACGATTAATGTTAAAGTGGTCTATTGACGCGCCTTCTTTCAGGCAATCCTCTCGAAGCTCGGTTTGATCGGCTTGAAAAGATGCTGAGTCAATCATTTGGTCACCTCCTCAGCTCGGTTTGATCGGCTTTGTCAGCTTCCATGTAATCTGAAGAGACATCCTCGAAGCTCGGTTTGATCGGCTTTGTCGGCTCCAGTCGGTCTTGAAAAGGTATCTTCGAGGCTCGGTTTGATCGGCTCGAGAGATATTGGTTTTACCCTGGTCAACTTCGCAACTCAACATCATTGACTGGGGAAGAAGATTTCAAACAGCTTCGCAATACATCATCACTGTCATGAAATTGTTCTGACTAGCTTCGCAATGCACCATCACTAATCAGCAGGACCTATCGGCTTCGAAAAACCATCACCGGTTGGCCTGAAAGAAATTGTTCACAAGAAAAAGACGAGCACTGTCCGTGTACGAACAGACCTTGCTTTCTGTTAGAAAGGTATTGGAACATCACATGTTCCCATGCGAAAATTCTTATTAAGACAGAAGGTCATACCTTTGCCCCCAGTCCGGAATCCCAGGCTAGAACCAAAAGTATTCACTTTTTATAAACGCATTATTATTGTTTTTGTGAGAACTCTACCAAAAATTTTGGCAGGAAATACTTAATCAAAAGCTGTTGCCTGTATTTTCAGGTATATTCTTTATGATATAGTGTTTGAAACGGAACTTACCTGAGGGTAATCTGGACAATTCGATGCTCCTGACCCCGGTGCGGTGAGTTGGTGAAAGCTTGCAGCCGTATACGAGCCGTATGTCAACGTCATTTCGCCGGAATGGGTCGTCGTGAGCTTTCGAAATGGGCCGTGTGGGCCTGTTGGGCTCAAAAGGGTAAAGGGCCCAATGCTCTCGTCGGGCCCAGTTGAACGGGCTTCGGCCCAGCTGGTTTTACTATAAGTAGCTTCCTTCTCAATCGATTCAATTTCACTTATTCTCCAACCCTAAGCAATTGAAAATTCTCTGAACTGTTTAACTGAAAAGATGTCTCAAATCTCAGAAATCCCTGCTTCTGCCTACACTCTGGAGATGGAGGTTCTCGGGGCCCTGCCCGATATTCCCACGTTTGACGGTGAGCCGGTGCCGGTGAGCCGGAACCCGCTAACCCCCGGGACGCGACCATTGCAGCTCCTTCCGTTGCTGGGTTCGGAATTTCCAGTCCGGTACGAAACGAGTCAGATGCGTGGCTTTCGATCCGAGGTAAGTACGAAATTTCTTCGATTTTCTGTTTTTACTGCTTTCGATCCATAATTGTAGCAATAGGATTATTTTTACTGTTTGTGCCTGCGTCGGCAGTCGCGTCACGCAGGTAGGAGTTGCGTGGCGCGGCTGTTCTTCCATGAACAGTTGCGTGACGCAGCTGTTCGATACGCCAGAAACCCTAATCTTGCCTTGAACCTTAGGATTAGCCTCTTTTGACTGTGTTTAGACCTTGATTTGTCAATTTTTTACTGTTGATAACTCTAGACGGCCTGATTCAGCCTTGTAATTGCATAAAAATAGTATAAATGTAGTACAACAAAATTTAAGTTAAACTGCTGCGTACCTTCGACAGTTGCGTCACGCAGCTGTTCTTAGGAGAACAGTTCTGTGACGCGACTGTTCGTCGATGAGTGAGGTCTTGAACAGTTGCGCGACGTGACTAGAGGGATGCACGGCGCGGCTTCTTGGTCGCGTGACGCATCTGTTCTTGGGGTCGTATATGTTGAACAGTTGCGTGACGCGACTGTAGACTGGCGTGACGCAACTGTTAAGATGCGCTACGCAGCCATGCTTCTGATTGTGCAACTTGGGTAAAGCTGCGTGGCGCAACTCCATAGACGCGTGACGAGACTGGGAGCTGCGTGACGCAGCTACGGCTCGAACCAGAACTCGAGTTTTTACTCCTCCTATCATAGAAGAAGATTAACGATTATTAGTCTTACATTTATTGAAATTAAAATTTACTTACAGGTTAATCTGGGCAAGGCCCGCTCAGGCGGATCGGCTACTGATGCTTCTACCTTCTGGGATTTGCTGGACCCTCCCATGCGAGCTCGGGTTATCGCTGCAGGTTTCAGGGATTATGCCGCCGGATTGTGCCGCACACAGCCTCGTTTCCCACCCGCTATGCGGTATGCATTGATGGAGCGGTGGAACGACTGCACACACACTTTTGTGTTCGGGTTTGGAGAGATGACCCTCACTCCTGTAGACTACGCTGCTATTACCGGCTTACGCTTCACTGGCCCGGTTCCTCCGCTAGACGCTCGGTACCAGACTGCTGCTATCGGAGCCCAGCTTTTCCGTTCTCTCCTCGGTGTCACGACGCAGACCCGATATACCGTGCAGGGGTATATGTCTTACGAGACGGTTTATCGGTTCTGGGCCGAGAGGATCAGGACCCGGTTGGAGGCTTGGCGAGAGTTGCCAGAGGATGTTCGACCTGCTGCTCCTGCGTATACTCGCGAGGAGAGGGACCAGGCTGCTCGGTCTTTCTTGTTCTATATCATTTCCTCGCAGCTACTATGCACCTCCCAGAATAAGGGAGATCCTGCGGTGCTAGCGTGTCTTCAGGATCTGAGCCAGGTCGGGTCCTTCGACTGGGCTACGCTTAGTTTGGCTCATCTCTATCATGGTCTGGATGTCTGGACCCGTGGTAGCGGTGAGTCAAACTGGCTGTTTATCCGGCCTTTGGAGGTAACGCACTTTCATTCTTTACCCCTCTTCTTTTCTCTTTTTTTTTTGATCCGCTATTCTCAACTGTTCGACTGACTGATGTTATTTTCTGTCTCTGTTACAGGTGTGGTCTTACGAGTATTGCATCTTCCCGGGCGGTCCGAGCGGCGATTCTCCCGTCGAGTCCAGGAGGATTCCTCGCTACCTGGCCCACTGCCACCACACTTATGCCAGTACTGGCGGAGCTTCCTTAATGATCGGGACTTGTCCGATGTGAGTATAGAAAGAATCTCTTAATCTGTAACTTGTCTCTCTCTTTATTCTGACATACCATCGATGCTGATTTCTTATCATTTTGCAGCTATCTTTAGAGCCATGGGACTGCGAGGCCTGGAGGACCTATCCGGGCCGGGAGGTGGCTGAGCTGCACACCCGGTCGAGGCTATTGATGCGCGGATACTGGGCCGACCGGTATTTCCTTGGCGAGCGGGTTTTTGACACTCCGGTAGCTCCAGCACGACGGAGAGTGCCTCATGCCCCTCCCCGACATATGTGTCTACTGGAGGGTTTGACCCGAGAGGACCTGGAGGTAGAGTACAGAGGTTTCTCGGCGAACGATTTCTTGTCCGCCGGTGATTTTCCCGCTTACTTTGCCTCTCGGATGCAGGCTCGACTTCCTGAGGTTCTCGAGTACATCCAGGTAACTCATCTGACCTTCAACCTCATTCATTGTTACTACTCCTCTTTTTGTCTCAACTTACTGACAGTATTACCTTTTTTATAACTGAATGCAGGAGCGGAAGACGCACAAGACCGCAGCTCATTACCGGGCTGAGGCAGCAGCTGAGGCAGGTGGCGTGGCGGCTCCGACCGAACCAGTTGGTGTCGTTTTGGGCGATGTCCCGTTTTCGCCAGGTATGGAGGTGGTGTTGGATCCTGGCCTTGGCTTAGGATCTGGCATCATCATTCCCGCAGACCTGCGGCAGGCTCCTCCTCCAGTACAGTTGGACCCTGAGCACACCACACATGTAAGTTATAAACCGAATATAAAAAGTTAGAAGTATCTTACCTGGATATCCCCTTTAATGGATTTTTTATTTGCAGGTGCCTGCCCAGCGATACCAGGAGATCTGCCAGCGGTTCGGCTTTGCCCGGTCCTACATCGGCCGGCTCTACTCCGAGCGACATGAGCTGGTAAGAATTTCTTATACATTTTTACCTATTCGCTCCTTATTATTTTGATGACCTTTCTTACACATGCTTGTCTTTGCAGGAGCTGGAGAACGGGAGGTTACGGAGGCATCAGTCCCGCCAGTCCAGTGCTGTGAGCCGGCTCCAGGCAGAGGTAGAGCGGCTTCGGACGAGGCTAGAGGTCGAGGGCATCCCGCTCGACTCTTCTGATGAGGATGAGGGTGGCTCTTCTTCCGATGATGGGCCACCGTCGCCACCTCCTCCGAGTGTCGCTGGTCCTAGTCGTAGGCGGCGGTAGTCTTGTTGCATGGCTCCTCCATTTTGAACACTTTGAACATTTTGAATTTTTTATTAATTTTTTGTTTATTTATTATTTTTTGTGATTGTACAGTTATATCAGCATGATATTATTTACATTTTTACAACACTTGGTTTTCTTCTTTTCTTTTCTTTATCATGTGTGTTTATGTTTTGCAACTGTGAAGTCTTGTTCCTGTAAAAACAAAATGCAAACACAATACCAAATACAAAATAGCGATGTACCATTTATTCACAGGAATGGTTCACCTCATTAGCGGTCAGTAAATCGACTTATTGTAAATGAATAAATAAAATGAAATAAAAATAAAAATAAAAATAAAGTAAGTAAAATAGTGAATTTAACGTGGAACATGATTAAGAATCACCTTCCACGCAGAGAGTATAGCGTAGTGCTTACCTGATAGGGCGTCCACTCAGTGAATGCGAACGTAATGGCTCAACTACCCTTTCTCGATTAATGCGATCATAAAAACTCAACTTCCTTATTGTACAGACCGTCCTTCGTCTTAATCAATGTAGGTTTGAATGCTCACCGACCCGAATAGACCCTTCAAGACCATCCTTCCAACTACCTCTGACGATGACTGTTAGATTGAGTGATGATGATGTGTCGCCCATCGGTTTCTCCATTTTCCTATAAGTACAAGTTTCGCTACGTACCTCCTTCTCATCCAGTGTTCAAAGCGTGTCGATTTCTTAAGTTACTTTCTTCCATGGCCTTCAGAAGCCAAGTCTCATCTTTCATCCAATCCATTTCTGACGACCTATGGCAAGTTTCTCCTTTGGATCAACTTGCCTGGTTAAGATATTTCAAAGACCTGAAACCTAACCATGGCTTCCTGTCTTGGCTCATCACTCATTTCAATCCGAACACCATGGTTTTCCGGTTTGAAGACTCTGAGGTGACTCCGACCTATGAGGAAATGTGCGCCTTGATGGATCATCATCCTGAGCAAAACGAAACTCCGGCCTTGCCCCCAGGTCCTAGGTATGATCTAGCTGAGATTGCGGCCTTGTGTCCGGTTTATCTCCCTGGTGGCATAAACACGGATCAAGGTCTACCTTTGGAGCCTTTTCTCAACAAGGTTTTGTCCATGAACGTGGATCCTTCTTGGATTCGAGCTTGTTGCTTCTTGTTGCTGAATGTGTATGCAATGAAGAACCGTCAGCCCGGAGTTGGAGACTTTCGTCTTCTGACAGTTGTTCGCGACATGCAATTGTATCATCGTACCGTCTTTATGATGATCATGGGAGAAACAATGTGTTGGGCCAGAGATATTGCCCTTCACATTGCTGACTTCAATGTTCATCATCGCGGTTGTCCGTTACTATTGCAAGCCTGGGCTCTGGATAAATTAAGCCTGATTCCTCCGGTTCCAACTCGCTTGATTCCAACTTATGGACCTGCTGTTTTTCAATCTCGGTCTCGGAGACGCTTCGATTTTGGTGATAACCCTACCATTCGGTGGACTTGCCCTTGGTGGAGGATCAGACTGGTCACTACTGGCAGCATGAACCTCAACTACGTATTGTATGCCAGTCTAGACCGTTCCATGGCCTATTTTCCTGACAGGATTAGCCGTCAATATGGAACAATTCAGCGTGTTCCCAGGATCCATAACTTTGAGAGCGGTCAAATAACACTGCATCTGCTAACCAATTTGGCTGACCGTTGGAGAAACCGAAATACCAGATACCTAGGTGAAGGAGTGATGCAGGGCACTGTGACACGAACTGGTTTTTTACTCCATGATGACGTTAAGTTCTTGCAGGGATCGGTATCTGATGGTAGCCCTTACTGAAATAAATGTTGTTATTGCTTTCTCTGTCTTCTTTTGAGTTCGAGCTTTGAGCTGCTATTTAATGTATCTGCTTTCTTTGAATTAATGAATTCGCTGATTCTGTCTTTATTACTTCCTGCACACATGAACAATGAAAGACGACAAAACTTTTCTTTCGAAATTATTTGTCGTGTTAGCTATTCAGACCTCCTGCCCTTGGGTTGATAAATGAAAACTCAATAACGTAAAAATTATTCTGTAAACACAGGAACTTATGCTTGTGAACAATAAAGAATAAAGTGACTATTTTATAACCTATACAAATCAACAATAACAAATGTAACTCCTCTATGTATGAATGAACTAATACAAGTGCTAAGGTTTATTCATGGTTTTGTTGATCCTTCTAGGGAAATCGCTGAGAAAATGGTACTCGTTCCTCTGATCAATGTCTCTCTTTTTTTAAGATTCAATGTTTAGGCAGGACCAACGGCCAGGACACTTCACATCAAGTGAGTCGATCTTTGTTTAAATAAACAGAGAGGAAGGTCTTGCATTCTTCGACCGCAATACCAGGACAAAAACAAAGATTTTGAGAACAAAAATTCTTTATTAATCTTACTTCTTTTCAACATTATACAGAAGTGAAGAAGGTTTATTCTAATACAATGGTCATTTGTTTTAACTACTTGATTTCCTATTCTCCTTCAAGTTAAGTTGATGGCATTGAGCAATCAGTCACTAATCTGTCACGAACGCATGGCATGAATTCTGCATTTAAGCTAAGCACCACGTGTTAATCCCAAGATTTTACTATTATTTTGCATTTTTTTTACATGCTCTAACTTTTGCCTAGGCCGCCCTTGCGGGTTTTCAACCTAGCGAGCTCATTTCTTGCCTAAGCCGCCCTTTTCGGGTTTTCAACTTAGCATTTTTTTTTTTTTTTTGAAATCATCATTTCAGACATAGAATCTTTTCATTTGATCTTGATTGACAATTCGCTTGACAGTCTCTCCTTCCATAGTGACTAATTCAGCGGCGCCTTTAGGTAGCAATTTCTGAATTCTGAACGGCCCATGCCAGTTGGGTTTGAATTTTCCAGCAGGATGATGTTGGGCTTCATGATCCAATAACCTGATTAGTACCAAATCTCCATTCTTTAAAGCCCTTGGATGTACTCGCTTGTTGTAGAAACGAGCAATCCTCCTTTTTCTCATCTGATCCTGGAATCGAGCATTCAGTCTTCTTCCGTCTAAGAGTGCCAGGTCTTCGTACCTCTTCTTGACCCATTCCTCTTCGGTCAGACCAGTTTCTACCAAAACCCTGAGAGACTTCTTTTCGAGCTCTACCGGTAACACTGCCTCCATCCCATATACTAATTCAAAGGGAGAAGCTCCATTTACTGCCTTGAAGGTAGTGCGATGCCCCCAGAGCGCGAAAGGAAGTTTCTCAGCCCAGCTTCTATACCTTTCACACATCTTCGACAGGATTCTCTTGATCTCCTTATTTGCAGCTTCTACCGCACCATTAGCCTGAGGGCGATAAGGAGAAGAATGGTGATGCTCAACCTTGTATCTATAAAGCAATTGGCCAACTTCTGCTTGGAAATGAGAACCATTATCTGTAACTATGTGATGGGGAACACCATAGCGACAGAAAATGTTCTGTTCAATAAACTTTGCCACATGCTTAGCAGTTAAGATCCTGTAAGACTGAGCTTCGATCCATCTAGAGAAGTAGTCAACTGCAACCAATATATACTGATGACCATTGGATGCTGCAGGTGAAATTTTACCGATGACGTCCATGCCCCATGCAGAAAAAGGCCATGAAGGAGTTGTTGGATGGAGTTCAACAGCAGGTAAGTGGCTTTTATTGTCATGATATTGGCAAGCTTTGCAACGGCGCACATACTGGACGCAATCGCCCTCCATCTTCATCCAAAAGCAACCTTGCCTCATGATCTTTCTCGCTAAACTCATACCGCTCAGATGAGTACCACAGACGCCTTTATGAACTTTTCTCATTATGTCCTTTCCTTCTGTCTCGCTCACGCATCGCAACAACATTCCATCCCAGGTTTTCTTATAGAGTTCGCCATCGGCTAGGACATAGTGTAGAGCCATTTTCCTTAAGACAGCACGGTCTTCTTTTGTCGTATCATCAGAAAAGGTACCGTCTTTCATATACCTCAGGATATCCGTAAACCAGGGTTCCTCCTCCGGCTCCACCTGATTCACATAATGTTCTTGATAGCACGGGATATTGGCTGTGGTAATGATAAATGGCTTCTTCGGAACTTTGCTTATATCCTGCCAAGCCGACGCTAAGTTTGCCAAGGCGTCTGGAATTCTGTTATAGGTTCTTCCTATGTGAGTAAAAGTGATCTTGTCAAATAGCGCTGCCTTTTTCAACAAATACTCAACATATGGTTTCAATCTTTCTTCTTCTACCTTCCATCTCTCGTTGGCGTGCTCAATAACCAGTAAGGAATCTCCTATGACTTCGACCTCCTTAGCGCCAGTCGCAAGAAGAGCTTCCATTCCCATGATGCACGCTTCATATTCTGCCATGTTATTAGTGACCGGGAACAATAGTCTCCTGCACATGGTTGTGACTTCGCCATTAGGTGCTTCTATGACAATACCAGCCCCAGCTCCATTTCTGTTGGCTGATCCATCAAAATACAATCTC
Organism: Jatropha curcas; assembly: GCF_041381405.1. Lineage (NCBI taxonomy): Eukaryota > Viridiplantae > Streptophyta > Magnoliopsida > Malpighiales > Euphorbiaceae > Jatropha > Jatropha curcas. Next base: position 21,296,937 of record NC_143156.1, on the reverse strand, counting down.
CAAGCTCCTGTGTCAATATTCAGCAAGTGTTCATCCGGAAATTCCAATCCCAAGGCTCGTCGTCTGCCACAGGGTTTTCTGCTAGGAATTCTGCCACAGCTCGACCTTTGACCGTCTTCTTCGTTACGAAGTCCACATCCACACTAGACATTTGAATCAACCATTTAGACAACCGTCCCTCTAAAGTAGGCGTCCTCTGCAAATACTTCAGTGGATCAATCTTGGAGACAAAAGTGACCTTGAAGGAATTGAAATACGGCCTTAATTTCTTTATCGACCACACTACTGCCATGCATGTCTTCTCAATCAGATTGTATTTCTCTTCGATAGGCAACAGTTTCTTACTGATGTAGTAAATGGCTTTCTCTACTCCAGCGGCATCCGGCTGTACCAACATCGCTCCCACTCCTACATCTTCTACAGATAGGTACAAGACCAAAGGTTCTCCTGGTCTTAGCGAACTAAGCACCGGTGGATTCATCAAGTACTTCTTTATATGGTCAAAGGCTTTCTGGCAATCTTCATTCCACTTGACTGGCTGATTCTTTTTCAGTAATTTGAAAATCGGAGCACAAGTGATGGATAACCTTGAAATGAACCTGCTGATGTACTGAATCTTACCCAGGAAGCTTCTCACCTGCCGTTCTGTTCTTGGCGGCTCTATATCCTGAATGGCTTTTATTTTGTCCGGATCAACCTCAATCCCGTCAGGTCCTACCACAAAACCTAACAATTTTCCCTTTGTCACTCCAAATACACACTTCTTGGGATTAAGTCTCAAGTTGTACTATTTGACTCGCGTGAAGAACTTTTCCAACATCTCTGCATGTTCTTCTTATGTTTTTGTCATGATCACCATATCATCTACATACACTTCCAATCCTTTATGGATCATATCATGAAATAACGTAGTAACCATCCTCTGATATGTTGCCCCGGCATTCTTCAGTCCGAACGGCATCACTTTGTAGCAAAATGTTCCGAAGTCTGTGGTGAACGCGGTCTTATGCTTATCCACTAAGGCCATCAATATCTGATTGTACCCTGAAAACCCATCCATGATAGAATAACATCCCATTCCGGCAGCACTATCTATCAAAACATCTATGTGTGGAAGTGGAAAGTCATCCTTAGGTGAGGCTTTGTTCAGATCCCTATAGTCGACACAGACCCTTATCCTGCCATCTTTCTTCAGCACTGGGACTATATTCGCCAACCATTCCGGATAGTGCACTACTTCCAAGAATCCTGCATCCAATTGCTTCTGGACTTCAGCTTTGATCTTGTCCTGCCATTCTGGTCTGACCCTTCGCCTTTTCTGCTTTACTGGCTTAATGCTCGGATCAGTAGGAATGAAGTGCTCTGCTATTGATCTGTCGATCCCTGGCATGTCCGCGTAGCTCCAGGCAAATACCTCTGAGTTTCTTTTGATACATTCTTGAAGATCCTGTCTGAGCTCAGGTTTAAAGTCTGATCCAATTTCAATTATTTTAGGATCTTCGGTGGTGCTTAAATTAAATGCGAAATTATGCAATGCATTTATGTCAAATATGCAAGTGGTGTAATCAATGCCATGAACATAACAATCAGGGAAATAAGAAAACAAATAGTCAAAGTTCACTTCCATTGATTGAAATAAAAGAGGAAAACCATCCATATTGTTCTCAAAACAAGCATCAGAAAAACAAAATACAGGATTAACTGCCTGTTCAACACATTCATTACAAGTATCTTTTATTGCCTGGATCACTTCGTCGGCATCTGTGCCTTCTTCTTTCTCCGCCGGGATAGCTTCTTTCTTGGCCTCTCCATGCTCTGTCACCTTCTTTGCCTTCCTCTCTACTTCTTCGGCATCTTCAGCAGCTAAAACAGACTGGAGGATTCGTGCCTTGGCCTTCTGCTCTTGCACTGACTTGGAAGCTTCATCCCCAATCCCCAAGAAGTCTTCAAACTCAGATATCTTCTTCGACCAATCAGATTCGATACTTGCTTCCATCATGCATACCATGAACTCGGTTCCATCCAACAGTTGTTCCAAAGAAAGTTCGGGCGACTTGACCAATTTCTCCTCATAATCGGTCATAAATATCTCCAAACCGGGATAGGTCTTTCCTCTGCTCTGAAACTCCCCCTCAGCTTGTGGAATAAAGAAAATCTGATTCATGTTTGACCCCCTGACCGGAGATCGAATCTCATATCTTTCCTTCTTTCTATTTTCAGAATACCCCAGTCCACGTTTGTCTCGTTGCCCGGATGCTGATGAAAGAGGTTCAAACCTTCCTTGCAACTCCCGGCCCAAACCTTTGCCGTATTGCCAATTCATCTTCTTCATCATCTTTCTAGAAAAAGGACTCATGCTGTTTACTGCACTCTTGCTCTTGGTGAGAGACGCATCAATCACTGCCACCTGAAAACCTGATAACGGCACCACCAATTCTAGACCTTCCACTGCAGCCACATTCAAATCCTCCTGTGCGTTAACGGTTACCACGTCTGTACCCCACGGGATTTTCACTTTTCTATGCAGAGTGGATGGAACCGCACCTAGAGGATGGAGCCACGGCCTTCCTAACAAAAGAGCGTAGTTGGCCAGGATGTCAAGCACAACTACGTCTACCCAACTTTCAACTGCCCCTGTGGATATCTTTGCTTTGAAGGTCCCTTTTGCATTCCGCATGGTATTATCATAAGCCTTGACCACCATGTTTGATGGCTCAAGCTCTGACTCCTCGATCTTAAACTTGGACAGCATTTTCAACGGACAAACACAGTGCAGACCCATTATCCACCATCACATTCCTAGTATCTCGTCCATTGACGGCAATTTGAATGTAGAGTGGCTTACAGTGGTTTCTTCCCTCTGGTGGGAGGTCTGAGTCAAAGAAAGTGACTTCTCCTATTCTCCGTTGTAGCACATTGATCATGTCGATGCTTTGAATTCGAGCCGGCACTCTAACGAAAGTCATAGCTTCAAGTAAAGCTTCTCTGTGCTCCTTAGATGCTATCAGCAAATCCCATATTGAAATGTCTGCCCTAGTCCTTTGTAATTGACTCAGTACTGAACTGGCAGTGACCCCATTAAGCGTCTTGTTCTGACTGGTTTCTCCCACTTCGACAGCCTTCTTTTGTCCTTTAGCTATCTCTTCTTCATTCTTTTTCTCTTTCGGATTCTCCCCACCTTTCTCCGTCACTTTCTTCTTTATTCCATCAACAGCAATCTCTTTTCCCTTAGCCTGCATACTGCTCTCGGGATTATATACTTGCCCACTGCGGGTCAAACTCTGCACACCTACCTCGTTCACCTCTTCCTCACTACTGTAATACCATTGTTCTTCTTGGTCGGCTAAACTCTTTTGAATGGCAAGCTGGAGTTGCTCATCCTCATCTTCCGGCACGTCGCCTACCTTCACAGTAATACTTTTCTCAATTTCGATCTTCAGTGGCAGCTTCTCTTCCTCATCACTGCTACAGTCGTCCCATATGTTCAACATAGCGCACATCCGCTCTTCCCATTTTGCTTCGGCTAATACCACTTCTTCTGGCAATCCACTCCCGATCGCATTGACCGATCCACCCGACTGAGACTTACGAGGCGGGTAATTGTATTGATATTGAGGAAGCGGGTTGTTCTTGGTGCTTGGCTTGTTCTTTTTCGAAGGCTTGGTAATTTTTCCACTGTCGATCAGGTCTTGAATATCGTGCCTCAATTTGAAACATTCATCAGTCGAATGCCCTTTGCACTGATGGTAATCACAGTTTCGGTCCATATACCTCCCTCGCACGGGCTTAGTCGGGTCGACTGGCAGTTTTGACAACACCCCATTCTTGATGCAAGATCTCAATACTGTGCTCAAAGGCCTTCCTAAGTCGGTGAACTCTCTTCTAGTTCTCTCGTTAACTGCACCAATCACAGCATTACTGGCTCCTGACTGATTCTGATTACTGCTTCCGGCGCCTCTGTCACCATATGAAGTTCGGTAATTACCAAACCCTCTGTTCTTCTTCTTTTCTTCCTTATACAATTCTTCAATGTTTAAGCCGGCACTTTGAACCAAGTAAAAATCGGTGAGAGGTTGAGTCAACATCCTTTCCTTGAAAAAGGGTAACAAACTCCTGCTAAAGATTCTGATCAACTCTTTGTCCTTAGGCCTTGTCTGAACTCTATACAGCTTGGTCCTCCACCTTCTGTAGTAATCAGAGAAGCTTTCGTCTTTCCCTTGTCTCAAACTCTCCAAATCACGCAGACTGAACTCATCACTCTCTTCAGTCTTGAAATGTTTGAGAAAAGCTGTCTGCAGTTTGATCCAATCCTTTTGAACCTCCTCGTCTAAACCGTCATACCACCTCCGGTAATCCTTATGTAGTGTTTGCGGGAATGCTCGCAAAACATCTTCCTCATTATACCGGTTCATTTGGGATACTCGGAGAAATTTAGACAAATGAGAACGAGGGTCATTATCCCCTTCAAATATGGAATGCTTGAAGGTCTTGAAAGAGGTCGAGCTGGTCGGGTGCAGGACATACTCAGTTATGTGAAAATTGGTGGCCGGGTCTTTCTCTTTTACCGCTGCCATCTTGTCAAACCTTTCTTTCAGATCGGCGAGTTGCTTGAGCATATCATTTTCAACTGGGACAGTGTTTCCCGTGGAAGCCTGATTACTCGACACAGGTTCCGGGATTGGTCTCTCTTCCGCCACAGGTTGGCTACCCGAAGGGGGAGTATTCTGATTTTGAGCCCTGTCTTGAGCGAGAGCCGCAGCCACAATCTGGGCAATGGTCCTTATCTGAGCTTCAGAAAAGCCAGTCTCATTTTCTGTGTTATCCGCCATTTCTACTGGATCGGAGTCGGATTCTGAATCTGATGAACTGGACTGATTCATAGAGTTGACGGGAGCAAATTCGGGGATTGGGGATGTTCTGATTAAACGCTGACCGGGGTGCCGATTCCAAACTCTCAAAGTGGTTTCCCGGGAAGGATCAATTCTGACAAGAAAAATTCTGAGTTACAGGGGTCCTGCATGTATGCATGTGAAAATGAGAGCACATAGGATGGAGAATGCATTTCTAATGTGCTAAAACCGATATGGAAATAAGGTCTCGATTTCAACGACCGGATCAAAAATTCGATGTGAATAATGCATCAATAACTTATTCTGTATTTGAACATTTCAAGCATTATCTGTCGTCAATCGTTCCTTTTGGATTTACGGTTGACTATTTTCTCTCGAATCCCTAACTTTTGCCTCGGAATGAAAGAATTTCCGAGCGGGATTTTATTTTTGTTGTTTATTATTTTATATCCTTACTTTTTGCCTTGGAACATATGGTCCCAAGCAGGATTTTCTGTTATTTTGTTACAGAATTTTATAATCTCTCACTTATTTTCAGATAATGCGAGAAATGTTGGAATACAAAGAAACTGCAACCCCTTATAACTCCCTTTTCTTCTGGGTATTAGTTTACTGTAAGTGATTGCATTATATTATTCATAGCGAATTCGAGATCCGATCTCAAAATCAAAATCAAATGTCCATACCGAACATTAGCTCTTATTAATGCATGGCTGAAAAGGAAAGTGTTACATGGTGCATGAATGTCACAACATATGCACAATTTATATCATACAGGGGAACGGGAGTTGGGAAATGCATGCCTTCCAACCTTATTTCTCCCACACACGGATTCCATTGGTATAAATTCCGACATTTGTTTCCTAGGTATTGGTCTAATCTCGACAACCAACAGGGGGTTTTGAGACTGACGATATAAACTCTCGGGAATGAATGCGGCATTACAATAGCATATAGCACCGGGTGCACCCTAGGGGAAGTAACTAAGGCTTTCAACTATATGCATTGGCTTCGGTCTTATTGGGTTTAACAAAGCCTGGGTTCCGCAAACAGGATTCGGGCTTTGTTGGGCCTACTCCTTTTGACGCACCTTTAAGGTACTAGGCTTGCGGTTGGTAGTAATGTTAATTCTCGGATGGATGCACCTAAAACGCGAGGTTTAGGCTAGATCCATCGTCAAACTTAACACCAGTACCGAAGGGTGATACGGGTAGAATGAGGCGAGAAGAGAGAAATGCGAGTGAATGCAAGGATCCTAAGAAAAATCAAAGCATTTAAACACAGACGGACAGTTAATAATTTTCCATCGGCTTTTTCTAACCAATTTTTATTTTAGAAATAGTAGGCCTTTAGAGTCAATTCCTAACTGCAACCACTACATTGTTTATTAAAAACAACCGGGGATAGTGGGTGCAAAATCCCCAGTGAAGTCGCCAAACTGTTTTCCCCGGAAAAAACACATTTTTTTATTTTGTTTTACTTGAATGTTTTATTGAAAAGAGTGATAAAACCTTTTTGGATACGCAATGCCGAATAAATCGGTCTTATAAAAACATTTTAAGTCGCCACCCATTATTTCGGCAATGGGACCGTTTTTATTTTTGTAAAAGTGACTCCATTTTAAACCCATTTTATTCAAGGCTTTTTATTTCGGAAAACTGGTCAAGCAAACCAATGAGGTTCTAGGTAAGGGTATTGGGTACGTCGGCCCGTTGGAAGCTGACGCCCGGAAAAAATCGGCCTCTTTTAACCTACAATTTCTAGATTGATTTTATTTTAGAAAAAGCCAATTTATTTAAACCCACCCGAATGAATCGAACCGAGTTCCTATGTGGAAAATTACTTAACCGTCCCAATCAATTTTCATCCATTGCATTCATCACAAATAAGATATATCATCCACCATCCATTCATAACACATACTAAAAGTAAAAGAAAAGACCCGCTCTTGACTTATGGTTAAAGGCGGGCCACAAACCGAATTTGATAATAAACAATGAATAATAATAAAATAAAATAAAATAAAATCTAACAACCTCAAGATCATTAAAAGTTAAATGGTTTGGTTTGATTAAAATTTAATTTGCCCATGATCGATCATTTTTGAATTAAGATTAAAGCCCACTTAATAATATAAAATTAAGGTGAAATAAGGAAAACACACTGAAATTTTTAGGACAGTCGCGTCACGCAGCTGTTCCATGAAGAACAGTCGCGTCACGCGGGTATCCTTATTCATAGGGGAACTTTAGAACAGTCGCATCACGCGGGTGATCTATGAAGAACACTCGCGTGGCGCAACTCTTATTGTATTACTGGAAATTGGAATAGTTGCGTCACGCGGCTGTTCTATGAAGAACAGTCGCGTGACGGAACTCCAAGCTGCGTGGCAGAACTATTCGCGATTTATTAATATTCTCAGTTTTATTGATTATCCATTCAAAATATCACATTAAATACAAAAGTATCCTGGGTCTGCGAATAGCTGCGTCACGCAGGTGGTCTGATCTAAATTAAAGACTTTTGGACATGAACAGTCGCGTTACGCAGGTAGGGGCTGCGTGACGCGGCTGCTCTGGTCCGCAACTACCATTCAAATCCCCTTTTTACGTGTCCTTTTTTATCAACAGAGGTTTAATATGATCCAGAAACGTTCAAAAATGGGCAAAATGTAATCTAACCCAAACCAAACTAACTAAAAACGTTAAGCAAATAAAGTTTTCACAAATAAATAACTAAAAATGCAAAAAGATGGATTAGATGATTACCTAACCCTCAGATTTGAGGATTGCATACGATATGATTGATCTAAGGATGAAACTTCACGATCCCAGAGATGTCCAACGTCCAAACTTAACAATAAAAGCCTTTCTTTTCTCTCTTTTTTGTGTTCTTTCTCCTTTTCTCTTCTTTTTTTTTTTTAGTTTTTTAACCTCTGTGCCTAATGGCTTAATCTTCCTCAAAGTTACTCACTGGAGTCTTTGAGGAAAGACCCTGGCCGCAATTGTTTTCTTTGCCTTTAAAAATGCCTTAGTCTTTTTGAGAGAAAAATGAGAAGAGTTCCAAAAGTCCCCTTTTTGCTGTGTAATGCAGTATTTATATGAATAGGGCGACAGGGCAGTCGCATCACGCGAGTATGAGATGCGTGACGCACCCGTAAGCCTACGTGACGCGACTTACTTTTCGTACAGCTGCCGCGTATCCATACAAACAGTGCAGGCCACTGCACGGGCGCGCGCCAAAGGTGTCAGACCCGTTAGAGCTGCGTGACGCAGCTAGAAGTGGCGTCACGCAGGTGATAGCTGCGTGACGCAGCCCTAACATGGGTCAGGCTCCTTTGGGCGGTTTGGTTCGATTTTTGATTCAGACACCTCTGGTTTATTGTGAAACCTCATCCTTTGTCCTCATATCATCATCGGGTCAGGTGGAGGCTTAAATCCACGCGTCAACAGTACTGTAAAAATAACATCACCTTTAAAAAATTATAGAATAATTTTTTTGAGGAAATTGGAAAAATTTTTAAACGTTATTTTCCTTTTTAATTATTTAAAATTTTATAGAACTATTTTTCTCATTAACATATAATATATGTTAATGGATAGGAGTACTTAAAGGCAAATTGACACGTTTCTGACATAATGACTACACAGTAAATAAATACTGCAAAGATGTATTAATATATTTATCAAAAGAGAAGGATTAAATAGTAATTTACTATTTAAAAGTTTAATAGTTGAGCAGTTTATGACATCAAAGTTCATGGGTTACTCAATAATTACCCTTTAATAAAGTTATTTTTCTTTTAAAAGCTATGTTACAGGAGAGAGGGTGGGGGGGAAATGGGGGGGGGGGGGAAGAGAAGTACTCGAACTCTAGCCATTATGAAAGTGGCAAGGTAGTCTTACCACTAGGTAATAAAGTAATTTGCCATTTAATAAAACAAAAGGAGAAATTAGAGATAACATTACCAAAAAAGTCTAGGACCTTTGAACTCAAACTCCGCGTTTCACCCTTCCCTGAAAAATTAAACAACTAAGTTAAACGTTTTTTAAAACAACCTAATTATATATATATATATATATATATATATATATATATATATATATATATATATAAGTGTTTCTTGAGTCTTGGAGGTGGAATATATTTCAATTTTGTTGCTTAGATAAAGAATGCTCAACATAGCCGCTTTTTTTTAACTATGCTTCCTTTACTTCATTATTTAAGGTCAGCTCGCAATAGTAATTGCAATAGTAGCTGTTAGCTGTTTGATACTAGTTGTTACCTATCAACTGTTTAATATAGTGGTTTAAAAAAAAGTGTTCGATAAAAAAAAATGTTTGATTAGTTATTAAATATGAACTGACAAAAAAGGATAATGGAATGTTGCCCTTAAATAAAATATTACCTTGTTTAACATGATCATTCTCTAAAATGGCAATTCGAACATCACCAGGGGAAGCAGGTAGTTGCACATGAATACCTTCCATATAAAAATCATCAACTCATATTTAGTAACAAACACAATTTTGGCTAAAGCATTCCCAATACCTAAAACTTTGCGAATTATTATAATTACACCGTAAAGATGAACCTAATCCTCCAGACACTTCAATTTTAAATTTATATCATAATTACAACCTAATTATAAAATTGGTCAAACTAGAGACTAAAAATAATGTGAGGTCCCACATGTGTTAGTTAACTCAAATTCAGTTAGCTAACTCAAGGCACACAGTTTAAATATTATCAGACTGAATTAATAATCATTGAATAGAAAAAATATTATGGATGATTATTAACAAAATCAGCAAGGAGACAATGGTGGAGGAGGGAAGTGGCTTAAGGGGATCGAGAAAAGTTGAGAGAGCAACTGTTTGGATAGATAACAAGTGGGTTTGAATCTTTTAAAACTCTAACCCGATTAAGTGTGCCCATGATCACGATATTGTAAAACAGAGGTAGTCCTCCAGTGATTGCCGACAACGTTGGTGGAACCAAGCCGGTTCTTGAGGGTCATGTTACGGTGTATGTCGGTAATGAGATAGAGCAGTTCATGGTGAGTACGAAGCTGCTTAACCACTCAATCTTCATTTTCTAAATTGGACTATGTTTTTTTCTCCTTTTAATTTTTTTTTCTTTATTGTTTAGATCCTTGAGATATGTATAGGACATCAAGAGATTCTTTTAGTTTTCGCTGTAAATATGTTTTTGGCCTGATTATGTGGACCACAGTCGCTTTTGGATGTTAAAGTGTTTTTATTTTCTAGGGCTGTTTTTTTCCTTTTTTCCTTTGTAAAATAAAGGTATGAAGCTTTAATTAATTTTTACATACTCTCTTAAACCCTAATTTGAGTTGAATTTTACTCAAACAATTCTTCATCTATCTATTTGTTTGCATAAAGATGGAGGAAAAAAATAGCATTTTCGGTCTGTGGAGGAAGAAAGAAAATTCTTTGCTGCTTCAAATGTTGCATTTTACTACAGCTAACTGATGTTGGGTTAGCCAACTCATGTGGGACCTATATTTACTACTCCATCCTATTTTGTTTGCTTGTTATACCTTTTTTGGATGTTCCAAAATGTTTGCAAGATTTCTAAATTTAGATATGTAATCAATTAGTTTTCCTATAATAACATTTATGATTGTTCATTAAATGAAAGACTTTCATTAGTATCTTAATGAGTTAAGAGTAAAAAATGACAAAATAATTTTTATTCACTAAATTCTTAATATGCGTGTTTTGTCAAACCATGCAACAAAATGCGAGGGAGAGAGTATTTTCTATATCTCAATTTTGACCAATTTTGCGACTAGGGTGCAATTATAACATAAATTTAAAATTGGAGTGTTCGGGGGATGAAGTTTATTTTGGGATGCAATTATAACAACTCGTATTATTTAGGGTATTCGGAATGGTTTAGCGCACAATTTTTTCCTTTTGTCATCAATTCCTTTATGTTTGTTCCTAATTCAAAACAAACATATCACGGGTTCATATTTTTGTAGGAATTTCTTCATGCTTCGTGTAACGGAATGAAATTATAAAAATGACCTCAAAATAAAGGGAATTTTAATTAGTAAAACTTCTCAAAAATTAAAACCAAACCTAAGAATAGTTATTCTATATAAAACCAAACCAGAATTTAGTTTTGAAATCCAGAATCTTTAAAATTCTTGTAATTAATTTGAAAGAATAAACAAAGGAAAGGAGAAAAAGAAATGGAAGAGGGAGATGAAGAGGTATTGAAAGGAATAGATCCATTGTTTCCAGAAGACATAACGGTTGCTGCTAGGAAATAAATCGTTGAGACAAGCCAATTCGACAAGTGGGGTGCTTCCATAACGTGTTCGTCTTGTGGCGAAGCTTGGGCAACGCTGGAGCAAATCCAAGGATATATCTGGTGTTTGTATAGCATTATCAAAATTAGAATTACAAGAGTTAAATCAAGTTTTAAAAGTAAAATTAATTATTATTTTGTCATTGAAAATTTTTTATTATATACTTGAAAGAAAATTAATCAAGATTAATCCATTGTTTGGAATGAATGAATTCCATAAAATGGCATGGAATTTATTTATAAATTCAAATTTTTATATTTGGTCTTGAAAAAAAAATGAAAAATTAAATTTTATGAATTCAATTCTATATATTTGAATATAACTAAATGAAATTCTACTAAAAAAATTAATTTTAGGAAATAAAACTAAATTCATTTTCAATTTTAAATTTACTACAAGCTTGAAAAGTTTCGTTTACAAATAAATTCATTTATAAATGAATTTCACATTTTCAATTCATTTATGAGCTCAATAATAATCTACCCTAAAACAAATTACTGATTATGCAAGAGTTGAAAATGACAATCACTCTTAATTACTTACCAAACATTTCGCTAAAAATTGAAGCATGAAGAAGCAAAGATCCAAAGGCTCCATTATCTTCAAGCAGTATTTCAAAAGGAGTGAGAGAGTATAAATACCGAGTTGTTTCCTTATGGCCATTATTACATGCTACTATTACTGGAAGATCACTGTCTGCAGCAATAGTAACCAGCTTCATCGTCTTTCTCACCAGGCATTCGGCAATTCTTGTTGCTCCAATAACAGCAGCAAAAATAAGAGCTGTCTCATTATTTTCATCAACTGCCTGTAACTCTTCTACTGACATTAACTCCACCAAAAACTCCACAATCTTTATGTTCCCAGCCTTTTGTTGGGATTCTAACTGATCCCGAGTGGGGCCCGCTGAAAAATACCGGTGGTAAAAGTAAAATAAAATTACTATTACCACATATACTTCCAATAATTTCATATTGGATATTGACGATCGAATCCACCAGAAATAATAACCATGGTAAAAATAAATAAATAAATAATTACCGTAAATGCCAGATGAAAATAAGAACATTGAGATTTACGTGGTTTACCCTTCAACTGTTATGGGCTACGTCCACGGGACAAAAACTCCGAATAATTCTTTTACTAAAAATAGTAGGTACAAAAGAGATTACAAAAATAGTGGCATTCTAAGTGTTTAACAAAAACACCCCAAAAATTATAATCCTCACTATTTTCTCTCTTTTCCAATTTTAGGAACCCTTTCCTAAAATTTTCTACACCTAACTATGGATATTGCTTCTATGTTTTTGTACGCCTTAATGAAGGAAAACCTTCTCCTTTTTATAGGAGAAGGGGACGCGATGGACACGTTAATCACGCGTCCACTTTTCCCTTTTTTTCTTTCTTTCTTTGGCACCGTCCATTGAATAACAAAATAAACGTGCCTATAATTTTTTTTTCTTCATTCAAACGTGTGTGGGTCCCACACGTTTGAATCTCTTCTTTTTTTTTTCTTTTCAAATGTGTGTGGGTCCCACATGTTGGAGGGACCCCACAACAATTCTCCCCCTCCCGACTACATGGTGGGACTCTCCATCCCTGCTGCTTTGACACATAGCTCGAACTTCTCCTTTGGAACGACCTTTGTCAATATATTCGTAGCATTTCTGTCTGTGTGGATTTTCTGCAACTGAAACTGCTTCTCTTCAATGGCAAGTCTAAGCCAATGATATCTTACATCAATGTGCTTCGTTCGTGCATGATACATAGTATTTTTGCTCAAGTCTAACGCACTTTGACTATCACAATAAACTATATATTCTTCCTGTTGCACACCCAATTCTTAAAAGAATCGCTTTAACATTTCCTTTCCTGCTTCCATTGCTGCAACGTACTCTGCTTCAGCCGTTGATAACGAAACACATTTTTGTAATCTTGACTGTCATGAAATAGCTCCCCCTGAGAATGTAAATAGGTAACCTGATGTAGATTTTCTTTCATCAAGATCACTGGCCATATCTGCGTTTGTGTAACCAACAAGTGCAGCCTTTTCACCTCCAAAAGTTAAACATAACTTTGAAGTTCCTCTCAGGTATCTGAAGATCCACTTCACTACTTCCCAATGTGTCTTCTGGGGATTTGATAGAAATCGGCTCACAACGCCAATTGCATGAGCGATATCTGGTCTCGTACACACCATTGCATACATCAAACTTCCGACCGCTGAAGAATATGGAACATTTGACATATCTCCTTTTTCTTTCTCTATTGATGGGTAGGATTTCTTACTCAACTTGAAGTGAGCGGCAAGCGAAGTGCTAACTGGTTTAGCATTCTTCATAGTGAACCTCTCTAGAACTCGTTCAATATATTTTTCCTGTGATAACCATAACCTGCAGGACTTTCTGTCTCGAATAATCTCCATTCCGAGAATGCGCCTTGCTGATCCCAAATCCTTCATGTCAAATGCTTTTGACAAATCACTCTTTAACTTGCTAATCATATGTGCATCTGGTCCAACGATTAGCATATCATCAACATATAAGAGAAGGATGATAAATTTACCATCAAGGAATTTCTGAACATATACACAAGGATCTGCATCTGTCCTTTTGTATCCTTGAATCACCATGAAAGAATCAAACTTTTTATACCATTGTCACGGCGCTTGTTTCAACCCGTACAAGCTCTTCTTCAAGCGACGAACCATGTCCTCTTTTCCTTTGACCTTGAAACCTTCTAGTTATTCTATATAGATTTCTTCTTCTAGATCCCCATGCAAGTGTGAATACTCAAATTTTGACCTTGCTACAGTAACTTTGACTTTTCTACAGTGTCAATGCCGGACTGCAAACAGTCGGCCGGACCGAAGGCCATTTTGGACATTTACTGGAAGTATGCCAATATGGTACTTAAAACGTCCGGAATATCGCGAGGATCACGGAACAGGTCCCGGAATATTTTTTGGAGGTCCGGAACCCCCAAAAAGGTCCCCGGAGCGAGGCACGGTGTCCACACCGGCCACAGCGGCGCCGGCCGCCGGGCACGGCGGCGCCTGCCGCCGGCCACGGCTGAGCCGGCAGCCGGCCACGGCGGCAGCAGCCGCCCAGCCTGGGCGGCACCTGCCGCCCCACTTCCTGGGCAAGGCCTGCCGCCCAGCGCGGGCGACGGCTGCCGCCCAGCGCGGGCGAGGCCTGCCGCCCAGCGCGCGCGGGGCCTGTCGCCCCGCGCGGGTGGGGCCTGCCGCCCAGCGCGCGCTGGCGAGGCCTGTCGCCCCGCGCAGGCGGGGCCTGGCCCCCCCACCCCCTCGGCGACACCTGCCGCCCAGACCAGGCGGGGCCCTGCCGCGCCACCGACTGGGCGGCAGCTGCCGCGCTCCCAGGCGGCACCCCCCGCCCAGCATGGGCGGGGCCTGTCGCCCACCGACAGGGCGGCAGCTGCCGCCCTCCCGGGCGGCACCTGCCGCCGAGCCATGCGGCACCTGCCGCCCTCCCAAGCGGCACCTGCCGCCCGGGACCTGAAAATGGCCTATAAATAGACCATTTTCAGCCTATTTCTGGGGCGCCTTGTCTGTTTTGATAGACGAATCCTTCTCCCTCTCACGCTCCTTGCGTTTTCTTTACCGCTTTTTGCATTTAATTTAATTTTTATTGCATTTTTATTGTGATATTTGGACATTAAAATTAAACAAATTAAAATTAATTAATATTTCCTAAGCGAGGAGCTTAATCTGGAATTAAGAAGCGGTCATCGATTAAATCAGGTATGTAAACAAAACCCTGCCTATTTAATTTTAGCACTTCATGCATATTTCTCTTCTACTCTTAATAATTCTACAATTGCATAAATGCATCCACGTCATTATTTTTTTTTGGTAAATAAACTGCCTTAATTAATTTGATTAAGCTTAAATGTCCGGTTAATCAATAATCGTGGTATTAAAGCCTTAAATCCGACAATATTGGCTAAAAGAGCCTAGTTAATTAATAGCTACGGTTCAATTGCCTTATTTCGAATAAATCTGGCTTAAGTCCAATTAATCAATAATTGTGGCTAAAAGCCTTAATCAATCACGTTTCGACAATAAATTGTGATTAAGCTCGAACGCCCGATTAATTGATAATCGTGGCATTAAAGCCTAAATCGCACATTTTGGCAAACTAATTGCCTAAAACAACACATTTTGGCCAAAGGCTTTAAAATAAACCACTTTAGCGACAAATCGCTTAAATTAATCAATCTTTTGGCCAAAGGCCTTAAAATCAACCATTTTGGCGAAAATCGCCTAAAATCAACATTTTTGGCAACTATTGCCTAAATCAAATCATTTTGGCTAAAAGCCATTAAAATCAACATTTTTGGCAAAATGCCTAAACAAAATGCACAAAGCATACACACACTCATGCACAAAGCATACACACAAAATGCACAAAGCATACACACACTCATGCACAAAGCATACATACACTCATGCACAAAGCATACACACTCATGCACAAAGCATATACACACTCATGCACAAAGCATACACACTCATGCATTAAGCATACACCTTCAAAGCCCTTTTAAAAAGGCCTATCGAACTACGTTGACTTTGATCTTCCATTCAAACGGAAGTACGTAGGCACGTTCGGGATTTAACCCCGAGCGGTAAGTCGAAATCACTCAAACATTTCATTAATCCATCATTCACCTTGCAAAGCATTCATCCATCGGTTAGTTCGTCAGCATGACATAGTCTCGGGATCCACCTCGGGTTCGTAGATTGTGCCTTAATCATTGGGATAATTAATCTAGTAACTAGGTTAATTAAAAATGGAGTCACTTAGGGTTTTTTCCTAGTTTACCCTAAAATAATTAAACAAGGTGGCGACTCACACACATCACGTGCATTTCTTCCTTAGTCGTATGCATTCGTATGCATTGATATTTGGGGAGGGGTTCATAGTTTGGTGACTTCACTGGGGAATTATGTAATCATTTTGCATAAAGCGGACTACGATTGTTGTGTAAACTAACCCGCCCTTCTTTAGGGTATTATTTTACAATGCTTTGTTTTGCAGGGTATCCTAGCACGAATCAAGTGTTCTTTCTTTAAGAATACTTGATGAGGAAATTTGAACTTAATTGAAAAATTTAATTAAGACATTAATACTTGTTGATTTATTTGCACGATTGAGAATCTTTTTCTCCATTGCATAAAAAATGAACTTCAAATGAATTTCTTCTCTTCTGTTCAAACTTCTGAGTCTGGATAGCAAGTAGCGCTGATCGGCAGGTCTCTTTGATTATGTCGACGGACAGCCAAAGCGTCCTCCCTGTTACCGCAAACCATCTCTAATCCTTTTGGAGGTGACCCATGAGTATGCGTACCGTTGGACCCACGCGAAACTCTTTGTTTCACATGTGGTTAGGTATATCCTTACTCAAGGTTCAAGGGTCCCTTAATAAGCCAATTCTCTATTTGTGTCATAGCCTATAGAACCTATCCTTTAGGACTGTATGCACCCGATGATGCTGAATCATTCCATTAAAAATGAATTATGTTGTGATGCTGTGCGCATTCACGCATTCATCCCATACTTCACGCAAAAAAAAAAAAAAAAAAAAAAAATTTTCCATTTCAAAGTTGGAAAATCACATTTTGGTCCCTGAGACCTGAAAATTCACATTTTTGGTCCCTAAGACCTGAAAACTTACATTTTGGTCCCTAAGACCTGGAAAATCACATTTTGGTCCTAAAATTTCCGATTTGGTCACAAAGGCCCAAAAATTCCCAATTTGGCCCATAAGGCCCAAAAATTCACAATTTGGCCACTAAGGCCCAAAAAACTCACATGTTGGCCTCAAAGGCCCAAAAATTCACATTTTGGCCCCTAAGGCCCAAAAAAAATTCTTTGAGAACCTGGGGCCTTTCGAAAAGTCGAGGTGTCCAACCCTAAGCACTCTACCTTACATATCACACCCCATTGGGTCCTATCCTAGGTGTCCTAGCCTACCAACACTACCCTACATTGTTTGGTCATACCAACCCACATCACAAGGGTCAAGCCCAAATACCTTACCCTTACACTACCCTATCTCGCATCCCCTATGAAAACACCTTATATAGGATAGTCTAATCATTTTTGACTATGTCCTTTCACAGGTACCCCTCCAAAGACCACCTGCACCCGAAACGCCAACTGAGCTCTCACCCACAAGACCAATTTCACCAACCGCACTAATGGCATCACTCACCGACATCCAAAACCTCATTGAACAACTGGAAGCCAGAATGGAGGCTAGAATGAATGAGGCATTGGCTGCCCAAAGAATTGCCCTATTAGCTGAACTAGGCGGTAGTAATGGAAATGGGGCTCCAGTTGGGGGAAATGGTAATGCTGCCTCCAATCAAGGACCTGGTGCTACATCTGCATCCTCAAACCCTATCCCTAACTTGGAAGACATGCCCTCCAAAACTGCTTCTGAGTTGGAAGCTCAGAAAATGAGAGAAAAACTGGAATTGTTAGAAAGATCTGTTACTGCCCTTAAAACACACAAAGAAGTGGTGGACATGGACTCCTTGTCCTTGTTCCCCAAAGCAAGATTACCTACAAAATTCAAGATGCCCAACATGGATAAGTTTGACGGAACCACTTGTCCCAAAACGCACCTGAAAATGTATGTGGGTGCCCTCAACCCGTTTGGCCTGAACAGCGAGCTCCTTGCTCAGTTGTTTCAGCAATCTTTGACTAGTGCTGCATTAAGATGGTTTGTAAGCTTGGATCGTTCCAAAATGAAGAATTGGGAGGACATATGCAATGCTTTCAACACGCAATACCATTATAATACCGAAGTGGATATTACCCGGAGGGAGCTAGAAACCACTAAACAAAAGAACAATGAGCCCTTCTCCTCATTCCTTTCGAGGTGGAGAGCCAAAGCTGCTCAAATGATCAACTGACCCTCTGAACAGGAACAAGTTGACATAATAATCAAGAATTTACTGCCTGTCTACCAGTCACAGCTTCAAACACAGTACTTGCCTACGTTCCAATCGCTCATTGCGACTGCAACTAAAGTGGAAGACTTAATCCAGTTGGGTCGGCTCAAAGAAGACTCATACAAGAAGCAGAATCATGCTGGGTCTAGTGAGACAAATGAAATAGCCAGTATAATCCCCACGAATCCTTTACGTGTTGGGAATTTGGGAAACAATCAGCCAAGGAGGCAATATACTGATCTCGGCATGGCAATCCTTTTGGTATTCCGAGAAGCAATGAAAGCAAATTTACTGAAGCCCTTAGAAGCAAGGCCATTACCAAACCCCCTGCCCCGGAATTTCAAAGCCAATGAGTACTGTGAGTACCATCAAGGACATGGGCATAAGACCGAATCATGCTGGACTTTGAAAAACCGTCTACAAGACCTGGTTGACAACGGGTCTATCATCCCCAAGAGCAAGCTGAATAACAACCAATCCCTTGCCTAACCATGGGATTAATGCAAAAAAAAAAAATTGCTGAACAAGAATCGTTCGATCCTTTCTTAGAAATGAATGAAGTTTGTGTCTGAGAAGGTTGAGATCAAACCTCCAAAAGAACAAAAGAATTGTTCAAGACCAACAACAACATGTCTGATTGATTGAAGCATCGAGAAGAACAAAGTCACTACAGTCAATCCGATCCTAGTCCATCATAGTCCACCTAGAGTCTATCTTTTAGGGCCTAGTTTCTTTTTTCTTTTCATTTTCATTTCCATTCAAGTTTTCATTCAATTCAAATTTGTAAATCTAAGTGTCTTTTGTACACAAATTTTGTCTTATCAATAAAAAGGGATCAGTTTACGTTCCAATCATGTTTATACTCTCTCTCTATCTTTTCCTGTGAAAGCACAAAAAAAAAATCAAAAAAATAATGAAAAAAAAATGATGATAAAAAAAAAAGATAATAAAAATTGGCAAAGAAAAATGCATTCATCCTTTCATTTGCTTTGCATCAATCAAAGCTGGGGGCATCTTAAGAAGCACCATCAAAAGGGAAGTTTTGAAGGGTAATCATGGAAAGGATCCAGCAAAGGGTACGCAAGACTTCAAACAGTACCGAGACAAAGCCGATTAAAGAGGTTAGGGCCATAATGGTTTCTCCGAAAACCCAAGAATGGAAGATGCTCCGATAGAGAGGTGTCTGAATTTTGAGCTTAAAAGCAACAGAATAAAGAAGTTATGCTGGGAATTGGGTTGGGTCTGCACGAAGTCGCAATGCTATCCATACACTACTCAAGTCATCTCAGAATCAAGTTGCCTCGAAATTCTTTATGGAGAGGCTGCTTCTAAGTAAGCAAAAGGAAAAACGGGACAAAAGGAACCCCTGGTCAAAAGGAAGCAAACAAAGCAAAAAGAAAAAAATGGGTCAAAAGGAACTTCTGCACAAAAGAAAGAAATCAAAGCTACAGGAAATCAAGTTGTCAAGAACGGGTCAACTACAAACTCTCCGACAAATTCAAGCCCATCAAGGGTAGAGGACAAACCATTTCAGCCATAAGGACAAAGACCAAGCGGCTGCTCACATTTTGAAAAAGCAAGTTAAAAGTAGTCATTTCCACAAATTGGATGACAACAAACACCTTGAAAATCAAGCGCCACGCATGGCACAAATACAAGTGTCCTTAATAAACAAGGACCATTTCTCAAAACAAGGAAAAGGAAGAGTCTCCTCAAAATTCCTTATGGAGAGGAGAACCATTGAGGAAATAAGTTTCAAATTCAGACGAAGATAAAGTTCAAGAAAAGGAATCAAATTAACCTCAAGAATTCAAACATGGCGAAGCCACAAAAGCATAAAAGCTTCTTCAACACTCAAGCCACTCAAGTTACCACCACAATGTGGGTATTCAAAACTCTTTGTGATGAATACAAGTCATATTTCAGTCAACCAGTGGTAAAAACGCTACAACAACAAAGCCAGATTCGCCTAGGGTCATCACTATCATGCGAGCTAGAGTCAATAAGTTGATTCAACATCAT
This sequence comes from Jatropha curcas, assembly GCF_041381405.1. Taxonomy (NCBI): domain Eukaryota; kingdom Viridiplantae; phylum Streptophyta; class Magnoliopsida; order Malpighiales; family Euphorbiaceae; genus Jatropha; species Jatropha curcas. Next base: position 21,276,737 of record NC_143156.1, on the reverse strand, counting down.
CAAGCCGGGAAGGAATCCCGTGAAGAAATCAAGTCAGAAATGAACTCTGCATCAACATCAAGTCGGGAAGGGAATCCTGCAAAGACATCAAGTCAGGAAGGAATCCCGCGAAGACATCAAGCCGGGAAGGAATCCTGCGAAGAAATCAAAACAGAAATGAATTCTGCATCAACATCCAGCCGGGAAGGACTCCCGCAACGACATCAAGCCGGGAAGGAATCCTGAAGAAATCAAATCGGAAATGAATTCCACAATCAGCATTAAATCGGAATTGAATTTTGCCCCAACAGCAAGTCATTCCGCACCAAGTCGGAAATAAATTCCGCACCAAGACGGAAAGGAATTTCGCACTAACATCAAGTCGGAGATGAATTCCGCACCAGCCGAGCACGAAGTTCGCATCCCAGAAGGAACTACGAAAGACCTGATTCTCCCCATCCCCCGAAGAGTTCTTGGAGATACGTAGGCAGCCACAAAGGCGCGGTCACAAACATAAGTTTGCATCATAAAAAGCATTTTCTCTTTGCCAATATAAAAAATATATAAAAAATATATATATATATATATATATATATATATATATATATAAAAGCGAAGAAAAAAAAATAAAAGCTGGAGTTGAAAACCCGAAAGGGCGGCTTCAGGCAAGAATTGAGCCCGCTAGGCTGAAAACCCGAAAGGGCGGTCTAGGCAAAAGTTAGGGCAAAGAGCCTGCTAGAGTCGAAAACCCGAAAGGGTGGCTACTAGGTAAAAAAAAAAAAAAAGTGCTTTCATGAATTCTTTTAGAGAGTCCATTTTTGTAGGATGAACACTAAGTTCCTTCGAGTCAAAATTCACTACAAGAAAAATTTGAGTCTATAAATCGAGTCTCTAAAATCAAGTCTCCATCACCAGTGGTCATTCCACAAGGAGTAACAAAAAATTGAGTCATTCTCAAAAGTTCATTTTGAAAGCGTCACTCTTTGAGTCATTCCTCGAAAAAAAAAAAAAAAAAAAAAAAAAGAGGAAAATGTCAATCCCCGGGGTTTCCAAAACAACCCTAAAAATGTCAAACATAATCGTTGAGAGGTAATTCTTTAATACCTCGTCTCCACTCGGACCATCGTTTCTTCGATCCTTTCAGACGAGCGATGTCATCAACATTGTCTGTTTCCTCGAGTCATATAAGTGACTTTGTTCTCTTTGATTCCTCAATCGATTGGACAAGTACAACACCAATGTTTTGAAGTATTCCATGGTCAGCACCATTCTGGGGGCAAGAAGTGATAAGAACCTTCACCATTCTCCCATCACAGAAGTAATCACGGAATTTCTAGTCTTTCATTAAGAAGAAATTCTATTTCAGCTAATAAAGGCATCAAACAGGGGGCGAAATCCTCCAGGTCGGATTCAGGGGCAAGTGTTAACATACACAACCCAGGGTGAAACCCAACTATCGTCGACCTCTTTTTACATAAAACCTAGGGTGAAACCCTAACCAATAGCCAACCATTCTTCATCCAAAACCAAGCCATTTGATCATTTCGACTTTAGGTGGACCCTTGGTTCTCAAAGAAAAAAAAAAACACAAAAATAAAACAAATCTCTTTTCGAGCCCTCTAAGAGGCAAAACATCTTTTCAAGTCCTCTAAGAGGCAAAATTTCTTTTTAACTCCTCAAAGAGGCTAAAACATCTTTAAGTTGCAAATATAATTCCATGCATTTGATCATTTCATAAAAATAATAATAATAATAATAATAAAATAAAAATCACATTCGGCCGCAGAGGCCCAACAATCACAATCAGGCCCCAGAGGCCCGAAGAATCACAATCAGACCACAGAGGCCCGAAAATTCACATTCAGGCCCCAGAGGCCCGAAGAATCACATTCAGGCCAAAGTGGCCCGAAGAATCACATTCAGGTCAAAGTGGCCCGAAAAATCACATTCAGGCCCCAGAGGCCCGAAAAATCACAATCCAGGCCATAGAGGCCCGAAAAATCACATTCAGGCCGCAGAGGCCTGAAAATTCACAATTCGGCCTAAGGCCCGAAATTCAAAACTCGGCCTAGGGTCCAAAAATTCACAACTCAGCCTAAGGCCCCACAATCCCAATTTGGCCCAAGGTCCGAGTTTCGCCTTCAAAATTTGCTCCTTCAGACGGCCACTGGCTCTCATAAATCATTTTTATGATAGCCAGTGGGGGGCAACTGTGAATACTCAAATTTTGACCTTGCTACAGTGTCAATGCCGGACTGCAAACAGTCCGGCCGGACTGCAAACAGTCCGGCCGGACCGAAGGCCATTTTGGACATTTACTGGAAGTATGCCAATATGGTACTTAAAATGTCCGGAATATCGCGAGGATCGCGGAACAGGTCCCGGAATATTTTTTGGAGGTCCAGAACCCCCCAAAAAGGCCCCCGGAGCGAGGCACGGTGTCCACACCGGCCACGGCGGAGCCGGCCGCCGGGCACGGCGGCAGCAGCCGCCCAGCCTGGGCGGCACCTGCCGCCCCACTTCCTGGGCAAGGCCTGCCGCCCAGCGCGGGCGAGGCCTGCCGCCCCGCGCGGGCGAGGCCTGTCGCCCAGCGCGCGCGGGGCCTGCCGCCCAGCGCGCGCGGGGCTTGTCGCCCCGCGCGGGTGGGGCCTGCCGCGCGCATGGCGAGGCCTGCCGCCCAGCGCACGCGGGCGAGGCTTGCCGCCCAGCGCGCGCGGGGCCTGTCGCCCCGCGCGGGTGAGGCGTGCCGCCCAGCGCCCGCAGGGCCTGTCGCCTCGCGCAGGCGGGGCCTGGCCCCCCACCCCCCTCGGCGACACCTGCCGCCCAGACCAGGCGGGGCTTGCCGCCCCACCGACTGGGCGGCAGCTGCCGCGCTCCCAGGCGGCACCCCCCGCCCAGCGTGGGCGGGGCCTGCCGCCCCACCGACAGGGCGGCAGCTGCCGCCCTCCCGGGCGGTACCTGCCGCCGAGCCATGCGGCACCTGCCGGCCAGCCCCTTGGGCGGCAGCTGCCGCCCGGGACCCGAAAATGGCCTATAAATAGACCATTTTCAGCCTATTTCTGGGGCGCCTTGTCTGTTTTGATAGACGAATCCTTCTCCCTCTCACGCTCCTTGCGTTTTCTTTACCGCTTTTTGCATTTAATTTAATTTTTATTGCATTTTTATTGTGATATTTGGACATTAAAATTAAACAAATTAAAATTAATTAATATTTCCTAAGCGAGGAGCTTAATCTGGAATTAAGAAGCGGTCGTCGATTAAATCAGGTATGTAAACAAAACCCTGCCTATTTAATTTTAGCACTTCATGCATATTTCTCTTCTACTCTTAATAATTCTACAATTGCATAAATGCATCCACGTCATTATTTTTTTTTGGTAAATAAACTGCCTTAATTAATTTGATTAAGCTTAAATGCCCGGTTAATCAATAATCGTGGTATTAAAGCCTTAAATACGACAATATTGGCTAAAAGAGCCTAGTTAATTAATAGCTACGGTTCAATTGCCTTATTTCGAATAAATCTGGCTTAAGTCCAATTAATCAATAATTGTGGCTAAAAGCCTTAATCAATCACGTTTCGACAATAAATTGTGATTAAGCTCGAACGCCCGATTAATTGATAATCGTGGCATTAAAGCCTAAATCGCACATTTTGGCAAACTAATTGCCTAAAACAACACATTTTGGCCAAAGGCCTTAAAATCAACCACTTTAGCGACAAATCGCTTAAATTAATCAATCTTTTGGCCAAAGGCCTTAAAATCAACCATTTTGGCGAAAATCGCCTAAAATCAACATTTTTGGCAACAATTGCCTAAATCAAATCATTTTGGCTAAAAGCCATTAAAATCAACATTTTTGGCAAAATGCCTAAACAAAATGCACAAAGCATACACACACTCATGCACAAAGCATACACACAAAATGCACAAAGCATACACACACTCATGCACAAAGCATACACACAAAATGCACAAAGCATACACACTCATGCACAAAGCATATACACACTCATGCACAAAGCATACACACTCATGCATTAAGCATACACCTTCAAAGCCCTTTTAAAAAGGCCTATCGAACTACGTTGACTTTGATCTTCCATTCAAACGGAAGTACGTAGGCACGTTTGGGATTTAACCCCGAGCGGCAAGTCGAAATCACTCAAACATTTCATTAATCCATCATTCACCTTGCAAAGCATTCATCCATCGGTTAGTTCGTCAGCATGACATAGTCTCGGGATCCACCTCGGGTTCGTAGATTGTGCCTTAATCATTGGGATAATTAATCTAGTAACTAGGTTAATTAAAAATGGAGTCACTTAGGGTTTTTTCCTAGTTTACCCTAAAATAATTAAACAAGGTGGCGACTCACACACATCACGTGCATTTCTTCCTTAGTCGTATGCATTCGTATGCATTGATATTTGGGGAGGGGTTCACAGCAAGAATGCGGTCTTTACATCAAGTTGCTCCAACTCAAGATTCAAACTGGCTACTAGACCTAGCACAACACGAATAGAACTCATTTTCACAACTGGTGAAAAAATCTCATCAAAGTCAATACCTTTCTTTTGAGTAAAGCCTTTGATGACCAATCAAGCGTTGTATCTCACTAGGTTACCATCATCTTTCTTCAGTTTGTACACCCATTTGGTCTTGAGTGTTCTCTTCCCTTTTGGAAGTTTCACCAGCTCATATGTGTCATTCTTTTTCAAAGAATTCATCTCCTCTTGCATGGCCTTTGTCCAGCAATCTCTGTCTTTGCAAGATTGCACATCTTGGAAGCTCTCTGGCTCCCCCTCATCAGAAATCAAAATGTAATCAGAACTAGGGTACCTTCTAGATGGTTGGCGTTCTCTAGTTGACCTTCTTAACTGAGGTTCAACTCCTTCTGGTGTAATGGGGTACCCTGCTCAACACCCTCTGCATCACTGTTATCATCTACAATTGTCTCTTGATCCCTTACGACTGGCTCTTCTTCTTCTTCTTCTCATTCTGATTCTGGCATTCCTCCTCCTATGGCATCATTTGTAGGAATGCTTCCTGGTGTAATGTCAATAACACCATCACTTGTGGATTTTTCACAAGTTATATCTACCACGATCTCATTCTCGTGGAATACTACGTCTCGGCTCCGGACAACTTTCTTTTTCACTGGATCCCACAACCTGTAGCCAAACTCTTCGTCTCCATAACCAACAAAAGTGCAAGGAACCGACTTGTCATCCAGCTTTGATCTCTGCTCCTTCGGAACATGCATGAATGCCTTGCAACCAAATACCCTCAGGTGAGAGTATGAAATATTTCTACCTGCCTAGACCTTCTCCGGGATATCAAAATCCAATGGTGCTGAAGGTAGTCGGTTGATTAGGTAGACAGCAGTATTGACAGCTCCTCCCCAAAATGGCTTAGGTAAGTTGGCCATTTTGAGCATGGATCTGACTCTTTCAATAATGGTGAGATTCATCCGTTCAGCAATGCCGTTGTGTTGAGGCGTACCAGGAACTGTCTTTTCATGCCTGATACCGTGTGATTACAATAATCTCTAAACTCCTTAGAGATATATTTACCACCATTATCCGTGCGCAAGCACTTCAATGCCACTCCAGTCTCCCTTTCCACCATTGCATGGAATTGCTGAAGTGCTTGAATACTTGGTCTTTTGTGCGCAACAAATATATCCATGTTTTTCGTGAGAAATCATCAATGAAGGTAAGAAAATGTGGGTCCCGAATATATATGGCACAACCCAAGAGGGGGGGTGAATTGGGTTTTCTAAACTCAGATAAAAATTTTAGAAATTCTAAACAAAAATTAGAATTCTGAGTGCAGCGGAAAACACATAGAACTTTGTGAGAATAGAATATGGATTAGAATATCCTCACAATGTTCTAATTATAAAAGATAGAAAGTCTGTGCGAAGTGTAGCTATTGATTAGAACAACTTCTCACTGACTTATACACTATCAGAACTTCTTTATGAAGGAAAGTTATGGAAATTGGAACTTCCTCATAAAGTTTGAGAAATCAAATAAAGTTATGTGAAAGACAGTTATTAAATTTAGAACTTCTTCACAGAGCCTTAATCAAATATCAGAATGACTTTATGATGGAAAGCTATCAAGGTTAGAACATCCTCATAAAGTTTAGAACATTAATAAGAAACCCAATCAGTGAAATATACTGTGAATAGAACAGCAGTTAGAACATGGTATATTCACTTTATTAGAATACTAGAGTTCTAATGTTCAGAATAGATAAAACTTATTACCGTTTTAGAACATCTGAATTATTAACAATATTAGCGTTTCTAAAAAATAACCAGAAGTGTTATAAAGACAGTTTCAAGCAAACTTCAGAAATAAAAGATCAACACAGAGAATTATAGTGGTTCGGCACTAACTCGCCTACATCCACTCCCCAAGACGCATCTTGACATCCTCAACTATGTTATCTCTTTTAAAGGGTAAGAGACGAACCAACAGTACAAGGCAATAGATCAACACCTAGATCTACCCTTTTGTCCCACTAGATTTTCCAAAGGTTAAACTCAACCCTTTTCTGTTTTTGGCAGAGTACAAAAAACTCGATTCAAGACATTACTATCCCACACATGGAGAAGGTCACTTGATAACCTCTATCACAATAGCTTCTAACCTAAGCTATTACACACAAAGTTTAACAAATAAAGAGCCTGTCTACTATAGATTACAGAATCTAAATAGACAGAAAGAAACGCACATATAAGCACAAGAAAAACAGTTTATCAGATTAGAAGATTGATTAGAACACAGAACTGTTTTTCAAATGTAATTGTAAGAATTCTTTTCACTTTAAAGATGAAGACGTTAAGTGTAGAGATGAAAAGAAAATGAGGGTAGAGAGTAAGTTTTAAGAGATAAAGATTTGATCAATGAGAGAATGCTCTTAAAACTCTTACTTTACCAAATGTTTAAGGCGTGAACGTTCCTTTATATAGGAAGCAAAGAAGCTGTCGCCTTTTGGAAAGAGATTGAAATCAGAATATCTTCTTTCCTTATTTAGAAGATATGAAAATCTTTGTTACCAAAAGTTTATTTTATCCTTTTTGGTAAGAGAATAAAACACGATTTTGCTTTCCTTTAAACAAGAGATTTTCGGCAGCAATATTTGGAAAGATATTTTTGCGGAAGAATGTTCTTACTAAAAACGAAAAATATTCTCCTTCGTTTTTAAGGTAAGAAAATAAATTTAAGTATTTTAGATCTTTGAAAAGATGTTTTCAAAAAGAGTATGATTGTATTACCAAAAACATTTCGAGAAGAAATCTCTTAAGTTTTAGGAAAATAAACCTTTTCGATTTAACGGAATATTTTTGAAAATAAATTATTTGAAGAAAACTAATTTTCCAAAAAATATTTTTGAGAGAGAAATGGATTTTTATGCTCATATATGGATTTTCTCTCTATCCTACAAAATATCCTAAATACCTAGCTTACTAGGATCTTCGAAATCTTCACACTCAATGTAGGACTTGCCTTGTATAAAATAAAATTAGCACACATAACATAATTTAAATTTATTTATTTTGTATTAATCATCAAAATCCGAGATTTGACCCTTGAGCCAACAGAAAATACCTACTTCCTCTAATTGATTCTACCTCCATGGGACCACATACGTCAGAGTGTACCAACTCCAACTTGTTGTCTCTCCTTCTAGAGCTTTTCAAAAATGAGACCCGATGTTGCTTCCCAAATAAACAATGATCACAAGGGTTTATTTTACCTTTGGCTAATGGTATGAGGGACTTCTTAGCCAACATATTCAACCCTTTCTCACTAATGTGCGCCAGCCGCCTATGCCACAAATTTGGTGAAGCATCATCTGCAACTGTATTCAGTTTACCCGAACATATTATTGCGTCCGTCTTATACAGCGAGCAACATAATTTTCCTCTCGCCACCACCAAAGACCCTTTGGTGAGTTTCCAATTACCGCCACCTGTATGATGGTGATAGCCTTCCTTATTCAGTACACTCACAGACAGCAGGTTCAACCGAAGATCGGGAATATGTCGCACATTTTTTAAGTGTTAATGTGCATCTGACACTTGTCTTTATGTAGATATCACCGATTCCCACCACTTGCGAGACACTATTATTTTCCATTTTAATAGTGCCAAAATCTCCTGCTTTATAAGTGGAAAAGTATTCCCTATTTGGAACACACTGGTATGAAGCACCAGAGTTTACTATCCACTCAGTATCTGCATTTCCAACATGACAGCAATCTGCATCATGAGTGACTAAAGTCACCTCACTATCTTCTCCTGAGACTGTAGCAGATGTATTTCTGTCATTCTCTTGTCTTCGGTTTGCATGCTCCTGTTTGAGTAAATGGCAATTTCTTTTGAGATGATCCTTCTTACCGCAATAGTAACATTTTCTCATCTCTCTAGACTTGGATCTACCACCTGACTTTACATGCCTTGGACCTCTACTCTTACTCCGGCCCCTATTCTCTGTGACAAGGGCTTGAGAACTGGTACTAACAACATCTATTCTTCTTAGTTCTTCATTAAGTAGTCTATTCTTTACCATAGACATTGTTACCACACCATTTGGAGCTAAGTTACTCAATGATACCATAAGAGTATCCTAGTTATCCGGTAGAGATCCCAACAGTAGGCATGCTTGCATCTCATCTTCTAAGGACATACCGCTAACTGCTAACTCAGTTACTTCAAAATCGTTCAGGTGTTGTGTAATTGATCGTCCCTCTGACAGCTTCAAGTTCATGACTTTACGCATCATGAAGACTTTTCCTTGAGCATTTGTAGCCTCGTACATATTTTCTAATTTCTTCCAGAGAACTTGAATTTCTTCCGGCTTTGCACTGTCACCTTCAATTGGATCGTACAGATCTTTACAATTGAGGTAGTCCTCCATTCTAGATTTCCACATTGAATAATTCAAATCCGTCAATTTGATCATTGCCCGGTCGTTAGCCATGTTGAATTCTGAATCTGACAAAATTTTACTATTCAGGAAATTTACTATTCATGTGAATAGTAACTTTGACAGAATTTACCAACCAAAGGCTCTGATACCAGTTGTTGGGATTCTAACTGATCACGAGTGGGGCTCGCGGAAAAATACCGGTGGTAAAAGTAAAATAAAATTACTATTACCACATATACTTCCAATAATTTCGTATTGGATATTGACAATCGAATCCACCAGAAATAATAACCACGGTAAAAATAAATAAATAAATAATTACCGTAAATGCCAGATGAAAATAAGAACACCGAGATTTACGTGGTTCACCCTTCAACTGTTATGGGCTACGTCCACGGGACAAAAACTCTGAATAATTCTCCTACTAAAAATAGTAGGTACAAAAGAGATTACAAAAATAGTGGCACTCTAAGTGTTTAACAAAAACACCCCAAAAATTATAATCCTCAATATTTTCTCTCTTTCCTAATTTTAGGAACCCTTTCCTAAAATTTTCTACACCTAACTATGTATATTGCTTCTATGTTTTTGTATGCCTTAATGAAGGAAAACCTTCTCATTTTTATAGGAGAAGGGGACGCGATGGACACGTTAATCACGCGTCCACTTTTCCCTTTTTTTCTTTCTTTCTTTGGCACCGTCCATTGAATAACAAAATAAACGTGCCTATAATCTTTTTTTCTTCATTCAAACGTGTGTGGGTCCCACACGTTTGATTCTCTTCTTTTTTATTCTTTTCAAATGTGTGTGGGTCCCACATGTTGGAGGGACCCCACAACACCTTTGTCGCAAGATGAAGCGCTGTTTCACCAAAACCTGAAACCTTTCTGTGTACTGTGTCTGAGTGAAGCTGAAGGAAGGTTTTCACGGAATTCAAGTCTCCTTTCTCTATAGCCTTCCGTAAAGGATGAAATTGAACGTAGGCATCGACCTCTGTTGCTGTCATTTTTTCTCAACTCATTAGTTGAGATGAGAAATGCCAAAGGAAGAAGAAATGTAAAGTACAGGTATAATATCTTTGTTTCACAAAATAAAATTTTCAGCCTGAGAATTTGAGTTTTCTATTAGATAAATATTTCGGTGATTAGGGAATTGTTGGAGTGGGATTGACTTGGGTAGACCGGTCTCTGATTCCATCTATGAACTAAATTAATGAAAAATAATTTTTTATTGAAACGATAGTATTTCTAATCATTCAGTAGAGAAAAAAAAATGATTTTGCATGATGATTACGACTACGACGAAAACAAGTTAGAAATTAAAACTGTGTTTTCTCAAGAACATTGTAAAATGATGTTTTTTGCAAAAAGAAATTTTCACCATAATATTAAAGAGACTCGTAGTGGCACCTGCGAGGGGCCAAAAGCCTTATCTATTACTAAGCCCCGAGGCAGATTAGTTGGTCCTTGGTAATAAGGTCCGGATACCGTTAATTTCATTAAAAAAATAAAAAAATAAATAAAAAAAGAGACTCGTAGTCTTTAGACGTAGAAGAAGGAATGCATTACCTGGAGGTTTCACAGCTGGCTTTACCTCATTCATTATAGCCAAAGTTTCCCAGCAAGACTTAGCAGAATCAATCTCTCTGATTGGAGAAAATACCTCCAACGGACATGAAACATGAATTGCGTGTAAAGCTACAACATTTTTCCTTGTCCAAGCCTTCAATTCAGCTTCATCCTCTTCCAGTTTCTCATTTGCTTTAATAACATCCCATAGATCATTAGCCAACAAATAGTTCTTCATCCAAATTCTCCAGTCTGCGTAATTTTTTCCATCTAGATCTTGAAGGACAATCTTTATTGCCATGTTTATCCTCTTGATCTTAGGATGTATGTTCAAACTGTCAATTGTAAAAAAGACAACCTTGTAAATCAAAAACTTTGGAAGATCAAATAATTGTTGAACCACTGAAAGTTAGTTCTAAATAAACCCATAGCAAAACAACAACAACAATCAACAAATTGAATTGAGAGTGAAGTTATTGCTTTTCCTTATTCACTTTCTAAGGTTTCATTTGAGTTTGAGTTTAATGCCTTAGGATAAATGCAAGCTGGAAATAACAACATTTGCCTAAACTTCTCTTTATGTTGTCTTGAAAAAGAATAACGTAAACAACAAACAAGCTCAAAAGTTTTTTGAAAGTTTGGACATTATTATGAAACTCATCACAAGCTTAGATGCCAATTTCCCAAGAATGTTGGATGTAAAAAACTAACAGCAGCAAGAATTCTATAAAGAGAGAGGAGAAAAGGACTAAGTAATAGCAATTCGAGAGAGGAGAAAAGCACTAAGTAAATAGCAATTTAAGAAAATCAGAAGAACTTTAACCGGATTGACTTGTCCAGACCCGTATGAATCTGCCCATGGATCAAACCAATGAAAAATGTGTTTTTTTTTTAAGGAGAGCAATTTTTACCATATTTTCATTGGTTTGAGCCATGGGTTGTTGAATAATCTTTAATATAGCCTAGATCAATTGTTCATAGAATTTGTTTGACAAGAATATACAATAATCGGAAGCATACCTTGATCCATAACGACAGATCTATGTTATGGGTTACCTCGTTGTGGCAATTCGATTCTCTCCATAACAGTAGATCTACGTTTCTTCACTCTGGCCTTTTGTCCGTAAGTGCTCTCTTAATGGTCAGAGAATAATCAACAACTGCGGGAGTTTCTTTTATGAGCTCTCTCAAACAAACTATCTCCGTATGTGTTTGAGGTAGTCGTCACACTCTCTTGTTTCTGTGTTAACCCTAATCTGTTGATTCTTTTATCTTTTATAAGGCAGAGGAAGGGTATTAAAACCCTAACTGGCTCTTATCCATTAAGCCCAATAACCATCATCTTGGGCCACCTTAATTAGAACCAGCCCTTTAATCACATGGGCCACATACAGATTATTAAATAATCTAACAATCTCCCACTTGGCCCATGTGCATTTCTTGAATCTATCATGTTTACCTTAATTAGAATTAAGATGATCGGATTATGGCGGTCACAAGTCATTAATCGACATGATTCCTTCCATATATCACAGACCACTTCAATTCATAAAACTTTAATGGAGAAACTATTCGACAAACAATACATTATTACAATCAACTGTTATTGTTATCTCACTTAAACCATTATTGTATACATCTATAATGTGGATAACACATAAATAAGCAAAAACACATCTTTAATTGAGTTCCCAAGTGTCACAATGATATGAGCAAAACAACCATATGTATATATATATACAAGTTTAACCATCATGCTAACAAGGACTTATCTATAATGCCCATCCTATTAACATGGCCAGTGAAGATTTTGGGCGGTAGGCCTTTAGTTAGCGGATTCGCTATCATCAGATCAGTACCGATATGCTTAATTGACATTTTGTGTTTTTGCACTTCTTCTTTCACAGATAGGTACTTCAAATCCATGTGCTTTGTACCCTTAGAGTACCTATCATTTTTAGAGAAGAAGATAGCTGCGGAATTATCAGAGTAAATTCTCAATGGTCTAGCTATACTGTCGACAATGCCTAGACCTGAGATAAAGTTCCGCAACCACAATGCATGAACAGTGGCCTCAAAGCATGCCACAAATTCAGCCTCCATTGTGGAAGTAGCAATGACAGACTGCTTTCCACTTTTTCATGATACTGCTCCTCCAGCTAGGAGAAACAAGTAGCCAAATGTAGACTTTCTCGAATCTACACAACCGGCATAGTCTGAATCCGAGTATCCCACCACTTCCAGATGGCTAGACCTTCTATAAGTGAGTATATGATCCTTAGTGCCTTGTAAATACCTAAGTACTTTCTTTGCAGCTTTCCAATGATCCATCCTAGGATTACTTTGATATCGCCCTAACATTCCTACGGCGAAACTTATATCCGGTCGAGTACATGTCTGAACATACATTAAGCTCCCAACCACTGACGCATATGGAATAGATTCCATCTCTTTACTTTCCAAATCATTCTTAGGACATTGCATTTCGCTAAACCTATCTCCTTTCTGAATTGGAACTATTCCTACGGAGCATTTTTCCATTCTGAATCTCTCTAATACCTTATCAATGTAAGCTCTCTGAGACAATCCTAACAGTCCTTGTGATCTATCACGGAATATTTCTATTCCAATCACAAAGGATGCCTCTCTCATATCTTTCATTTCAAAGTTCTTAGAGAGAAAACCCTTTACATCATGCAACAACCCAATATCATTTGCAGCAAGAAGAATGTCATCAACATATAGGACTAACATAATGAGCTTGCTCCCACTGACCTTCATATAGATACATCGATCAACAGTGTTTTCTATAAAACCATATGAAGTAATGATATTATTGAACTTAAGATACCATTGACGGGAAGCTTGCTTCAGTCCATATATAGACTTCTTTAACTTACACACTAAGTTTTCCTTTCCTGTGACCACAAATCCCTCTGGTTGGTCCATATATACTTGTTGACGCGTGATTTTATGCCTCCACCTGACCCAATGATGATATGAGGACAAGGGACAAGGTATAACGATAAACCAGAAGTGTTTGAACCAAAAAATTGAATCAAACCGCCCAAAGGAGCCTGAACCATATTAGGGCTGCGTCACGTAGCTAGTACCTGCGTGACGGCACTAGTAGCTGCGTCACGCAGCTCTAACAGGGCTGACACCTCTGGTGCGCGCCCATGCAACGGCCTGCACTGTTTGTATGGATACGCGGCAACTGTACGAAAAGTAAGTCGCGTCACGCAAGTTTACGGGTGCGTCACGCAGCTTCTACCCGCGTGACGCGACTGCCCTGTTGCCCTAGCCATATAAATACAGCATTTTACAGCAAAAATGGGACTTTTTGACTTTTACTTTTTCTCTCATTTTTCTCTAAAAACCCTAAAGCTCTAAACTAAGTTTTTGATAAAAAACGACTAGGTTTTCTTCCCCAAGAACTCAAGTGAGTAAACTTGAGGAAGATCAAACCATTAGACATTTTGCTTTTTTTTGGAAATCAAAGGAAAAGAAAAAAAAGACATAGAGAACAAAAGAGACAAAAGATAAAAGAAAAACATTTGCTCGATAACCACGCTTCTGGAATCGTGATACAACATCTCTGAACTAACTTCAGTGCATGCAATCCTCAAATCTGAGGGCTAGGTAACGATCCTAACTTCTCTTTTTCATTTATAACATTCTATATCTTAAAAATCTCATTTTTCTAGTATTTGGTTAGTTTGGTATTGATTAAACGCCATTTTGCCCATTTTTGAGTATTTCTGAGTTGTGTTAAACCATTGTTAACAAAAAAGAAACGTAAAAAAGGTAGTTTGAAAGGTAGTTGCGGACCAGGGCAGTCGCATCACGCAGCTACTACCTGCGTGATGCGGCTGTTCATGTCCAAAAGTCTTTGATTCGGACTGGACCACCTGCGTGACACATCTATTTATGTACCCAGTATACTTTTATTCTCATATTCATATTTAATGTGATATTTTGAATAAATAATCAATAAAGCTGAGAATTTTAATAAGTCACGAATAGTTCTGTCACGCAGCTAGGAGTTCCGTCACGCGACTGTTCTTCATAGAACAGCTGCGTGACGCAACTGTTCCTATTTCCAGTAATATGTTAAAAGTTGCGCCACGCGACTGTTCTTCATAGAACACCCGCGTGACGCGACTGTTCTAAAAGTTCCAGAATGAATAAGGAGAGTTGCACCACGCGACTGTTCTTCATGGAACAGCTGCGTGACGCGACTATCTTGAAATTCCAGAATAGTTTCCTTATTTCATTTTAATTTCATATTACTAAGTAGATTTTAATCCTAACTCAGAAAACGATCAATTATGGGCAAACTAAGTTTTAATCAAACCAGATCAATTAATTATTAATGATTATGAGATTTTTAGGATTTATTTCCTTTCGTTTATCATTAATTATATTATCAAACTCAGTTTGTGGCCCGCCTTTAACCATAAGGCAAGAGCGGGTCTTTTATTATACTTGATATGTATTATGGATGGATGGTGGATGATATGATTTATTTGTGATGAATGCAATGAATGGACCTAATTGGGACGGTTAATTAATTTTCCACGTAGGAACTCGGTTCAATTTATTCAGGTTGGGTTTAAATAATTGGCTTTTCTAAAATAAAATTAAATTAGAAATCGTAGGTTAAAAGAGGCCGGTTTTCCGGGCATCGGCTTCCAACGGGCTGACGTACCTAATTCCCTTACCTAGAACCTCTTTGGTTCGCCTGACCAGTTTTTCTTTCAAATAAAAGACCTTAAATAATATGGGTTAAAATGGAGTCACTTTCATAAAATTAAAAATGGAAACGGTCCCATTGCCGAAATAATGGGTGGCGACTCAAATAAGTTATAAGACCGATTTATCGGCATCGTATATCCAAAAAGAGGTTTTTGTCACCACTTTGCCAAATAAATATTTAAGTACACAAATAAAGTCCGATCCTTTTTTTTTCTGGGGGGAAAACAGTTTGGCGACTCTGCTGGGGATTTTGCACCCATTAATCCCCGGTTGTTTTTAATAATTTAATGGTTGCAATTAGGAATTGACTCTAAAAAGCCTACTATTTCTAAATAAAAATTGGTTAGAAAAGCCGATGGAAAATAATTAATCGTCCGTATATGTTTAATTGCTTCCTTTTTCTTTCTAGGATTTTTGCATTCATTCGCATTTCTCTTTTCTCACCTCATTCTACCCATATCACCCTTCGGTACTGGTGTTAAGTTTGACGGTGGATCTAGCCTAGACCATGCGATTTAGGTGCATCCATCCGAGAATTAACATTACTACCAACTGCAAGCCTAGTACCTTAAAGGTGCGTCAAAAGGAGTAGGCCCAACAAAGCCAGAATCCTGTTTGCGGAACCCAGACCTTGTTCAGCCCAATGAGACCGAAGCCCATGCACATAGTTCAAAGCCTTAGTTACTTCCCCTAGGGTGCGCCCGATTCTATTTGCTGTTGTAATGCCGCATTCATTCTCGAGAGCTTATATCGTCAATCTCAAAACCCCCTGTTGGTTGTCAAGATGAGACCAATTCCTAGGAAACAGATGTCGGAATTTATACCAATGGAATCCATGTGTGGGAGGAATAAGGTTGGAAGGCATGCATTTCCCAACTCCCATTCCCCTGTTTGCTATAAACTGTACATATGTTGTGACATTCATGCACCATGTAACACCTTCCTTTTCAGCCATGCATTAATAAGAGCTAATGTTCGATATGGACATTTGATCTTGATTTCGAGACCGGATTTCAAATTCGTTACGAATAATATAATGCAATTACTTATAGTGAACTAATACCCAAAAGAAAAGGGAGTTATAAGGGGGCTGCAATTCCTTTGTATTTCAACATTTGTCGCATTATCTGAAAATAAGTGAGAGATTATAAATTTTGTAATGAAATAAAAGAAAATCCTGCTTGGGGCCATATGTTCCAAGGCAAAAAGTAAGGATACAAAAAGTAATAAACAACAATAAAAGTAAAATCCCGCTCGGAAATTCTTTCATTCCGAGGCAAAAGTTAGGGATTCGAGAGAAAATAGTTGATCGTAAATCCAAAAGGAACGATTGACGACAGATAATGCTTGAAATGTTCAAATACAAAATAAGTTGTTGATGCATTATTCTGTGAACCCCTTCCCCAAATGTCATATAGGCATGTGATGCATATGATGAATGAGAAGAAATACACGTGATGTGTGTGAGTCGCCACCTTGTTTAATTATTTTAGGGTAAACTAGGAAAAAATCCTGAATGACTCCAATTTTAATTAACCTAGTTACTAGATTAATTATCCCAATGTGTAAGACATGGTATGCAAACCCGAGATGGATCCCGAGACTATGTCATGCTGATAAACTAACCGATAAATGAATGCTTTGCAAGGTAAATGATGGATTAATGAAATGTTTGAGTGATTTTGACTTGCCACCCGGGGTGAAATCCCGAACGTGCCTACGTACTTCCGTTTGAATGGAAGATCAAACTCAACGTAGTTCGATAGGCCTTCTTTGAAGGGCTTTGAATGGGTATGCTTTATGCATGAGTGTGTATGCTTTGTGCATAAGTGTGTATGCTTTGTGCATAAGTGTGTATGCTTTGTGCGTGTGTATGCTTTGTGCATAAGTGTGTATGCTTTGTGCATGATTTTGTGTATGCTTTGTGCATTTTTGTGTGTATGCTTTATGCATGATTGTGTGTATGCTTTGTGCTTTTTGTTTAGGCATTTCGCCAAAGATTGATTGATTTTTAGGCATGTCGCCAAAATGGTTGATTTTAAGGCCTTTGGCCAAAATGTGTTGTTTTAGGCAATTAGTTTGCCAAAAATGTGCGATTTAGGCGATTGTCGCCAAAATGGTTGATTTTAAGGCCTTTGGCCAAAATGTGTTGTTTTAGGCAATTAGTTTGCCAAAAATGTGCGATTTAGGCGATTGTCGCCAAAATGGTTGATTTTAAGGCCTTTGGCCAAAATGGTTCAATTCTACGACTTTTAGTCGAAAAAGATTGATTTTAAGGCGTTTCGCCAAAATGGTTCGGTTTTACGACTTTTAGCCAAAAAAGGTTGATTTGTAGGCATTTTGCCAAAAAATGTTGATTTAGGCTTTTAGTCACAATTATTGATTAATTGGACTTAAGCCGGATTTGTTCGAAATAAGGCAGTTGAACCGTAGTTATTAATTAACTAGGCTCTTTTAGCCAATATTGTCGGATTTAAACTTTAATACCACGATTATTGATTAACCGGGCATTTAAGCTTAATCAAATTAATTTAAGACGGTTTATTTGTCTAAATAATGATGTGAATGCGTTTATGCAATTATAGAATTATTAAGAGTAGAAAAGAAGTATGCATGAAGTGCTAAACTTAAATAGGCAGAGTTTCGTTTACGTACCTGATTTAATCGTCGACCACTTCTTAACTCTAGGTTAAGCTCCTCGTTTAGGTATATTAATTAATTTTTAATTTTATTTAATTTTAGTGGTCAAATATCACAATAAAAATGCAATAAAAATTAAATTAAAATGCAAAAAGCGGTAAAGAAAAACGCAAGGAGCGTGAGAGGGAGAAGGATTCGTCCGTCAAAACAGACAAGGCGCACCAGAAAATGGCTGAAAATGGCCTATTTATAGGCCATTTTCGGGTCCAGGGGCGACAGGCCCTGCGCGCGCTGGGCGGCTGGCCTCGCCCGCGCGGGGCGACAGGCCTCGCCCGCGCGCGCTGGGCGGCAGGCCTCGCCCGCGCGGAGCGGCAAGCCTCGCCAGCGCTGGGCGACAGGCCTCGCCCGCGCGCTCTGGGCGGCACGCCTCGCCCGCGCGGGGCGACGGGCCTCGCCCGCGCTGGGCGGCAGGCCTCGCCCGCGCTGGGCGGCAGGCCTTGCCCAGGCAGTGGGGCGGCAGGTGCCGCCCAGGCTGGGCGGCTGCTGCCGCCGTGGCCGGCTGCAGGCTCCGCCGTGCCCGGCGGCCGGCGCCGCCGTGGCCGGTGTGGACACCGTGCCTCGCTCCGGGGGCCTTTTTGGGAGTTCCGGACCTCCGAAAAATATTCTGGGACCTGTTCCGCGATCCTCGCGATATTCCGGACGTTTTAAGTACCATATTGACATATTTTCGATGAACTTCCGAAATAGCCTCCGGTCCGGCCGGACTGTTTGCAGTCCGGGAAAACAGGCTTTCTGAGCCTCAAAATTTGGGTATTCACATATTCATATCGAATTTTTGATCCGGTCACCAAAACCGAGATCTTATTTCCATACCAGCTTTAGCGCATTAGAAATGCATTTCTCATCCTATGTGCTTTCATTTTCACATGCATACATGCAGGACCCTCTTTAACTCAGAAATTTTTTGTCAGAATTGATCCTTCCTGGGAAACTACTTTGAGAGTTTGGAATCGACGTCCTGGTCAGCGTTTAATCAGAACATCCCCTATCCCCGAATTTGCTCTGGTTAGCTCCGTGAATCAGTCCAGTTCATCAGATTCAGAGCCCGATTCAGATTCAGTAGAAATGGCGGATAACACAGAAAATGAGACCGAATTTTCTGAGGCTCAGATAAGAACTATTGCTCAGATTGTGGCTGCGACTCTTGTTCAAGACAGGGCCCAAAACCAAAATACTCCCCCTTCGGGTAGCCAACCTGTGGCTGAAGAAAGGCCAATCCCGGAACCTGTGTCAGGTAATCAGGCTTCTGTGGGAAACACTGTTCCAGTCGAAAATGATGTGCTCAAGCAACTCGCCGATCTGAAAGAAAGATTCAACAAAATGGAGGCAGTAAAGGAGAAAGACCCGGCCACCAATTTTCACATAACTGAGTATGTTTTGCACCCGACCAGTTCGGCCTCATTCAAGACCTTCAAGCATTCTATATTTGAAGGAGATAATGATCCTCGTTCTCACTTGTCTGAATTTCTCCGAGTATCCCAAATGAACCGGTACAACGAGGAAGATGTTTTGCGAGCATTCCCGCAAACACTACACAAGGACTATAAGAGATGGTATGACGGTTTAGACGAGGAGGTTCGAAAGAATTGGATCAAACTGCAGACAGCTTTTCTCAAACATTTCAAGACTGAGGAGAGTGATGAGTTCAGTCTGCGGGATTTAGAGAGTTTAAGACAAGGGAAGGACGAAGGTTTTTCCTACTACTACAGGAGATGGAGAACTAAGCTGTATAGAGTTCAGACAAGGCCAAAGGACAAAGAGCTGATCAGAATCTTTAGCAGGAGCTTGTTGCCCTTCTTCAAAGAAAGGATGCTGACTCAGCCGCTCACTGATTTTTCTTTGGTTCAAAGTGCTGGTCTAAACATCGAGGAATTGTACAAGGAAGAGAAGAAGAAGAACAGAGGGTTTGGTAACTACCGAACTTCTTATGGTGACAGAGGTGCCGGAAGCAGTAATCAGAATCAGTTAAGAACCAATAATGTCGTAGTGGGGGCAGTTAATGAGAGAACTAGGAGAGAGTTCACTGACTTAGGAAGACCTTTGAGCACGGTGCTAAGATCATGCATCAAGAATGGAGTGTTGACAAAGCTACCGGTCGACCCGACTAAACTAATTCGAGGGAGGTACATGGACCGAAATTGTGATTACCATCAGTGCAAAGGGCATTCAGCTGATGAATGTTTCAAATTAAGGCACGATATTCAAGATTTGATCGACAGTGGAAAAATTACCAAGCCTTCGGAAAAGAGCAAGCCAAGCACTAAGAACAATCTGCTTCCTCAATATCAGTACAATTACCCGCCTCGTAAGTCTCAGTCGGGTGGATCGGTCAATGCGATTGATAGCGGATTACCAAAAGAGATAGTATTAGCCGAAGCAGAATGGGAAGAGCGGGTGTGTGCCATATTGAACATATGGGATGACTGTAGTAGTGATGAGGAAGAGAAGGTGCCAGTGAAGATTGAAATCGAGAAAAGTATCACTGTGAAGGTAGGCGACGTGCCGGAAGATGAGGATGAGCAACTCCAGCTTGCCATTCAAAAGAGTTTAGCCGACCAAGAGGAACAATGGTACTACAGCAATGAAGAAGAAGTTCAGAGCTTGACCCACAGTGGGCGAGTGTACAATCCCGAGAGCAGTATGCAGGCTAAGGGAAAAGAGATTATTGTTGATGGAGCAAAGAAGAAAGTGACAGAGAAGGGCGGGGAGAACCCGAAAGAGAAAAGGAATGAGGAAGAGGTAGTGAAAGGGCAAAAGAAGGCTGTTGAGGTTGGAGAAAGCAGTCAGAGTAAAGTGCCTAGTGGGGTGACCGCCGGTTCAGTGCTGAGCCAATTACAAAGAACCAGAGCAGACATTTCAATATGGGATTTGTTGATAGCATCTAAAGAGCATAGAGAAGCCTTGCTTGAAGCCATGACTTTCGTCAGAATGCCGGCTCGGATCCAAAGTGTTGATATGATCAACGTGCTACAGCGTAGAATCGGTGAAGTTACTTTCTTTGACTCAGACCTTCCACCAGAAGGAAGAAACCACTGCAAGCCACTGTACATTCAAATTGCCGTCAATGGACGAGATACCAGGAATGTGATGATTGATAACGGATTCGCACTATGTGTGTGTCCGCTAAAGATGTTGTCCAAATTTAAAATTGAAGAATCAGAGCTTGAGCCATCAAACATGGTGGTCAAGGCTTATGATAACACAAACCTGCATTGATCAATAAGAAGGACGGCCTGTACAATAAGGAAGTCGAGTCTTTATGATCGCATTAATCGAGAAAGGATGGTTGAGCCATTACGTCTGCATTCACTGAGTGGACCGCCCCATCAGGTAAGTACTATGGTACGCTCTCTGTTTGGAAATTGATTTTTGGTCATATTCCATGTTAAATTCATTATTTTATTCTTTATTCATTTCATTTCATTTATACATTTGCAATAAATCGATTCACTGATTGCTAATAAGATGAACCATTTTTTATGAACAAATGGGACATCGCTATTTTGTGTTTGGTATTGTGTTTGTGTTTTGTTTTTGCAGGAATAAGACTTCACGGTTATAAAATAAAAACACATATGATAAAGTGATAAAGGCCAAATATTGTAAAAATATAAATAATACCATAAAATGTGGATATGATTGTACAACCATCCAAAAAATGTATAATAACTAGAAAACTAATAAATGTTCAAAAATGGAGGAGACGTGCAGCAGGACTACCGCCGCCTACGGCTAGGACCAGCAACAGCCGGAGGGGGTGGAGATGGTGGTGCGTCATCGGAAGAAGAGCCATCCTCATCCTCATCAGAAGAGTCGAGCGGGATGCCCTCAACCTCTAGTCTCGTCCGAAGCCGCTCCACCTCTGCCTGAAGCCGGCTCACGGCACTAGACTGACAGGACTGATGCCTCCGCAGCCTCCCATTCTCCAGCTCCTGTAAAGACAAGCATGTGTAAGAAAGGTTACCAAAATAATAAGAAGCAAAAAGGTAAAAATGTGTAAAATTCATACCAGCTCATGTCGCTCGGAGTAAAGTCGGCTGATGTAGGATTGGGCAAACCCGAATCGCTGGCAGATCTCCTGGTACCTCTGGGCCGGCACCTGTAAACAATAAAAATCCATTAAAAGGATATTCAGGTAAAGTGCTCTTAACTTTGTAAATTTGGTTTATAACTTACATGTGTAGTGTGCTCAGGGTCCAGCTGTACCGGAGGAGAAGCCTGCCGAAGATCAGCAGGAATAATGATGCCAGATCCCAAGCCAAGGCCAGGATCCAACACCACCTCCATACCCGGCGGAAACGGGACATCTGATAGCCTCGCAAAGCGGGCAAATTTTGTTATGTTATTTTCATATAAATTGCATGAATGCATGATGTTTTTATATTTTACGCTTGTTTGTATTGTTTTTGTTTCAAAGTAATTTCCAGGAACACAATTTGAGCAAAGGAATGAAAAGGCTTGCTTTATATAGAAAAGAGGACCAAAAAGTTGATAAAAATGGAAGAAAATTTCTCAGCAGACTTCGCGATGCGAAGGAGGTCGTGTTGGAAAAGAAATAGGCCAGTCGCGAGCACCAGAAGAAGTCGCGTGCGCAACCTACACCCAGAAAAGCCAAGTCGCGAGCGCGCTTTCCATCTGCGCGAGCGCGCAAATCACTTTTGAGAGGCAGAAGGTTTGCCAACGAAATGCACGAGCGCGACTTCCATCTGCACGAGCGCGCAAAGCACTTTTGAGAGGCAGAAGCATCTGAAGCAGAAGTCGCGAGCGCGACCTTGAACCTCGCGAGCGTGAGTCGTGTTTCCAGGAGACATAACTGCCATCTTTCACCAGAAAATCATGTCTTTCCATGCATAGGTCGGGACTCTTCCCAAGAGAAGTCACCTGAAGCACCTTCTGGCCAGCCAACCACCTTCATAACTGCCATCATCTTCCTCTTCTATAAATTAAAGTCCAAATCAAGATGAAAAGATGTCAGAGGCCATAGGCCATAGACCATATATGCAATATGCCATATGCAATATGCATCATGTAATAGGAAAAATGTAGTATTATAATACAGTAGAAAATAATAAAGTAGTACTTAGAAATAAGATGACGAGAGTCACTTATTATTGTTCGTGCAAAAAAAACATCCAGGAGTTCCTCGAGGGGTGACGCCCTCCAAGAGGCTTGAGTTTGATTACTTCTATCTTTCTCTTGTTTTATTAAAGACTTTTTGCATGTTGTGCTTCATAATTTTCTATGCAAAGCAACAATGTTAATTGGTTTCATTCAATAAAGTTTCTTTAAGTTATCTTTTGGTCTTTGTTTAATCAAGCTTACTTAATTATATTCTCAGAAAGAAATAATTTGGTAAGGATCAAAGAGATAGAATTCATTTAGTTGGGTTTGCATGTGAATCTTTAACTTAGTTTGTCAAAGTTAAGTCTAACTTATTGAAATAATCAAAGAATAAGATCTAGGTTTAATAGTTGACAAAGTAAGGCATTTGTTGTCTGTAGAGATACATACAATAAAAAGAATAATTCTGTACCGAGAGGTTGAATTATACTTGACCACATGTGATTAGAGAATCGTTTATTGCATGTTACACGCTTTGCTATAGAAAAAGAAAATCTAATGCATGATCAATTCTTCTAAGTATTCTACTATATCTTTACCTATAGAATTAAGTAGTATATTTAGTTATAGTTTAAATAGGATTATAGTTCAATCATTTCATGTTTTATTGCTGTAAACATAAGTGTCAAGGATGAGTAGTAGAGTGGACATAACCCGTTCCTCATGGGATCGATCTTTTTATTACTACGTTGCGATCCGTATACTTGCGGGAACTCAAAAGAGACGCAACAAGTTTTTGGCGCCGTTGCCGGGGAACGGTGTCTTGTCATTTAACGAAAATTCTTATGTATGATTTACAGCATTTTTATTTACAAAATATATTTATATATATATTTATATATGTTTACTTCTATTAGTTTTATTTTTATTTCTTCTAAGGTTTACGGTTTGAATATTTTCTTTGATTAACAGCCAAAGATCTGGCTTTGAAAAAGACTAATATTTGTTTAAGTGTGTAGCAAATTTTACCTTCACAGAAACAGATTACACGAGCGTAAATTCAGCAAGCACTGGCGCAATTTCTGTGAAAAACAGGCAGAAGGTTTGAGATCAACATTCGCGATCGCGATACATGAAAGAGCGAGCGCGATTTCGTCACAAAGGAAGTCAGAAAATTTTAAGATACAAATTCGCGATAGCGACAATAGCAAGCACGAGCGCGAATAGGGTGCAATAGAAGTCAGAAAGGTTGGAGAAAGTCATTCGCGAGACGCAAAATTGAAACGCGATCGCGACAATAGGAATTGAAGGCGCGAATGTCCCATGGTCAGAACGTCACAACTGTCTTTTCCATATTCAAATTCAACCTTTCTCCTTCCCAAGATATTCAAACCTGTAAGAACTGCAAAAACCTTTCCAAACCAATTAAATCTCTTCTTTTTCAACTTCCCTATTACCTAAGCAACCCTATCCTTCCCTAACCACATCTATATAAGAGTTTCTATTCCTCTTTCAAAATCCCCAACTCTATTAGTGCAATAAAAACTCCCAGCAACCAACTTTTCTGTGTGTTTTCACCAATAATCCTCCATCAAGTCATCACTATGCCATTCAAACGAAATGCCAAGAAGAACAAGGAGGGGTCTTCCTCTTCTGCTCCAACAAAAAGAGATTTGGCTTCAAGTTTCACAAGTATATGGATGGTGCGTTCTTGAAGAAGACCGGATTAGTTGATGAAGGGAAAATTGGCAACACAATGGTTTATCGCTGGAAGTCATGGGAAAGAAGAGTAGGGCAAGGTGATAAAAATGAAGGAACCTTTTGTGCTCATGAACAAAGACAAAGGAGAGGCAAGTCACTAGTAACATCTTCTCCTCAAGCGGACGAAGAGGATGAAGAAATCACTGGATGGACACAGGTTTTAGGTAAAGTGGAAGCATTACAGCAATACCAGGAGACTTTATAGGTCATAGGTTTTGACAAGGGACAACAACTGCACACGATCCAAAAAAACCAAACGAGTATGGCACGGAAGTGGATGAAATATTTTCAGAAACAAAACATCGAATTCACTCCGTCACCTCCAGGTTCTCTGGAAGCATAAGGTTTTTCTATCCTTATTTGCTTTCATTTTTATTTTTAGTATTTTATTGTGTGTTTTATGCATGTGCATTGTGTGTTATATGCATATACCCTCCCACAATGAGGACATCGTGTCTTTTAAGTGTGGGGGAGACCTACATCTTCATTTCAATCCAATTAAAAAAAAAAAAAAAAGGGTCAACTTCTTTGCCTTAGCTCAATGTTTTAGTCTCTGCATGTTGATTTGTTTGTATTTTGCTTGTTGAAATAGAAATCTTGAATAAATATACCATGATTAAAGAGATTTCCATGCTTATATGAACTTAGGTATTAAAATATTACATATGACATATTGAAATTTTCAATAGCAAATTTTAATCTTTAGTTAACCATCTAGACATTATCTTTTGTTTTAGAGAAGCTTGAATCCTAACTTGAATGAAGAATAGGAAGAAAAGGGAAATTAAATACTTGTATGATTCAAGTCAATAAAGGATGAAGGTAGTCCAAGAGAGAAAAATATACGAAAAAAGGGAATAACGGGAAATCCGTTCTAAATCAAAGTGGTATGGAGCATAAAATGCAACCACTTACCATTTACATTCCCACATAAAAAAAAAAAAAAAGAAGAAGAAAAAAAAAAAAAAAGAAAAATGTGGTATGGAGCATAAAATGCAACCACAAAAGAGAAAAATATACATATAAATAGTGAAGTGGTATGGAGCATAAAATGCAACCACTTAGTGAGATAGAAAATAGATTACCTAAAAATGCCTTGAGATAAGAAACAATACATGTATGCTATCCTAAGTACTTCTTATTTTTGCATTCTAAGAAAGGAGGATTGCCTATCTCATATCTTAAAATGACTAGATTTCTTATACTTTAGATTTTTGTTTGCTAACATCGCCCAGTACTACACCAGCTGGTCCGGCCGGAGCCGCCGCGCCACCAGCCTCAGCCGCTGCCTCAGCCCGGTAGTGAGCCGCAGTCTTGTGCATCTTCCACTCCTACATTTAGTTACGAAGAAACTAATGGCATCAGTGAGTTGAAAAAAAAAAAAAAGGGGGAGGAGTGATAACAGTAAACAAGGTTGAAGGTCAGATGAGTTACCTGGATGTACTCAAGAACCTCGGGAAGTCGAGCCTGCATCCGAGAGGCAAAGTAAGAAGGAAAGTCACCGGCGGACAGGAAATCGTTCGCCGAGAAGCCTCTATACTCTACCTCCAGGTCCTCTCGAGTCAAGCCCTCCAGCAGACACATATGCCGAGGAGGGGCATGAGGCACTCTCCGCTGTGCTGGAGCGATCGGAGTGTCGAAGACTCTCTCTCCTAGGAAGTACCGGTTAGCCCAGTATCCTCGCATCAGTAGTCTCGACCGGGTGTGCAACTCAGCCACCTCCCGGCCCGGATAGGTCCTCTAGGCCTCGCAATCCCATGGCTCCAAGGATAGCTACAAAAAAAAAAGTGACAAGAAATCAGCATTAGTTGTGTGTCAAAATAAAGAGAAGACAAGCTAAAGATTCAGAGGTTCTTTCTGTACTCACATCAGACAGCTCCCGGTCATTGAGGAAGCTCCGCCAGTACTCGGGATCCTCGCCACTGGCGTAAGTATGATGACAGTGGGCCAGATAGCGGGGAATCCTCCTGGACTCAACGGGAGAGTCACCGCTCGGACCGCCCGGATAGATGCAGTACTCGTAAGACCACACCTATAACAGAGACAGAAAATAATATCAGTTAGTTGAACAGTTGAGAATGGCGGATCAAAAAAAAAAAAAAAAAAAAAAGAAGAGAAGAAAAAGGGTTAAGAGTGAAAGTGTGTTACCTCCAAAGGCCGGATGAACAGCCAGTTTGACTCACCGCTACCACGGGTCCATACATCCAGACCGTGATAGAGATGAGCCAAACCAAGTGTGGCCCAGTCGAAGGACCCGACCTGGCTCAGATCCCGAAGACATGCCAGCACCGCAGGGTCTCCCTTATTCTGGGAGGTGCATAGTAGCTGTGAGGAAATGATGTAGAACAAGAAGGACCGAGTGTGCGTGGACCCCTCCATGCCTCAGCAGGAGCAACAGGTCGGACATCCTCCGGCAACTCCCTCCAAGCCTCCAACCAGGTCCTAATCCTCTCGGCCCAGAACCGAAAGACCGTCTCGTAAGACATGCACCCCTGTACGGTATATCGGGTCTGCATCGTGACACCAAGGAGGGAACGGACTAGCTGAGCTCCGATAGTGGCCGTCTGGTACCGAGCATCTAGGGGAGGAACCGGACCAGTTAAACGAAGGCCGGTGATGGCAGCGTAGTCTGTGGGTGTGAGGGTCATCTCTCTGAACCCAAAAACGAAGGTGTACGTGCAATCGTTCCACCGCTCCATCAATGTGTATCGCATAGCGGGCGGGAAATGAGGCTGCGTGCGGTGCAATCCTGCAGCGTAATCCCCGAAACCTGTAGCGACAACCCGAGCTCGCATAGGAGGGTCCAATAAGTCCCAGAAAGCAGAAGCGTCAGTGGCCAAGCCACTCGAGCGGGCCTTGCCCAAATTCACCTGTAAGAAAATTTCAATTTCAATAAATACAAGACTAACAATTTTTCATTTTCTTCTATGGCAGGAAAAAAATAAAAAAATTCGAGTTTTGGTTTGAACCATAGCTGCGTCACGCAACTCCCAGTCGCGTCACGCGTCTACAGAGTCGCGCCGCGCAGCTTTACACCAGTTGCGCATTCAAAAACACTGCTGCGTAGCGTATCTCAGCACCTGCGTCACGCCACTCCATAGCTGCGTCACGCAACTGTTCAAAATGTGTGACCCCAAGAACGGATGTGCCACGCAACCACGAAGCCGCGCCACGCATCTCGCTAGCCGCGTTATGCAACTGTTCAAGGCAATCATTCATTGACGAATAGTCGCGTCACGCAACTGTTCTTCCTAAGAACAGCTGCGTGACACAACTGTCGAAGGTACGCAGCAGTTCAATTTCAACTTAGTTTCACTACATTTGTGTTGTTTTTGTGCAATTTCAGGGCAAAGCAAGTTGCCCGGACTTATCAACAATCGAAAGTCAATAAATCAAGGTCTAAACACAGTTAAAAGAGGTCGATCCTAAGGTTCAAGGCAAGCTAGGGTTTCTGGCGCCTCGAACAGTTGCGTCACACAACTGTTCATATAAGAACAGCTGCGACACGCGACTGTTCATGAAGAACAGCCGTGCTACGCAACTCCTACCTGCGTGACGCGACTGTTGACGCAGGCATAAACAATAAAGAACAGTCCTATTGCTACAGTTACGGATCAAAAGCCACGCATCTGACTCGTTTCGTACCGGACTGGAAACTCTGAACCCGGCAATGGAAGAAGCTACAATGGTCGCATCCCGGGGGTCAGCGGGTTCCGGCTCACCGGCACCGGCTCACCGGCACCGGCTCACCGTTGAATGTAGGGATATCGGGTAGGGCCCCGAGATTCTCCATCTCCCGAGTATAGGCAAAAGCGGGAATTTCTGAGATTTGAGACATCCTTTCAGTTGAACAGTTTAGAGAATTTTCAATCGCTTAGGGTTTGTGAATAAGTGAAAGTGAATCGATTAAAGATATGAAGGTTACTTATAGTAAAACCAGTTGGGCCAAAGCCCATTCAACTGAGCCCAAGAAGAGAATCAGACCCATTATCTCTTTTTGAGCCTAACAGGCCCACACGGCCCATTTCAAAAGCTCACGATGACCCATTCCGACAACTTGACGTCGATGTACGGCTCGTATACGTCAGCAATTTTTATCTACTCACCGCACAGGGGGCAGGAGCATCAAATTGCCCAGATTACCCTCAGGTAAGTTTTCTTTTAAACACTATATCATAAAGGATATACTTGAAAATACAGATAACAATTCTTGTTAAGTCTTTTATGCCAAAATTTTTGGTAAAATTTTTGCAAAAATAATAATAATGCGTTTACAAAAAGTGAATACTTTTGGTTCTAGGCCGGAATTCCGGACTGGGGGCAAAAGCATGACCTTTTGCCTTAATGAGAATTTTTGCATGGGAACATGTGATGTTCCAATACTTTTCTAACAGAAGGCAAGGTCTGTTCGTACACGGACATTGCTCTTCTTCTTCTGGTGAACAATTTTTCAAGCCAACCGGTGATGGTTTTTCGAAGCCGATAGGTCCTTCTGATTAGTGATGGTGCATTGCGAAGCTAATCAGAACAATTTCAAAACAGTGATGGTGTATTGCGAAGCTGTTTGAAATTTCTTCCCCAGTCAATGATGTTGAGTTGCGAAGTTGACCAGGGTAAAATCAACGTCTTTCGAGCCGATCAAACCGAGCCTCGAAGATACCTTTTCAAAACCGACTGGAGCCGACAAAGCCGATCAAACCGAGCTGAGTAGGTGGTCAGATCAAAGCCCTTCAAGCCGATCAAACCGAGCTTTGAAGACTTTGTCATCAAATCAACGTCCTTCGAGCCGATCAAACCGAGCCTCGAAGATACCTTTTCAAAACCGACTGGAGCCGACAAAGCCAATCAAACCGAGCTGAGTAGGTGGCCAGATCAAAGCCCTTCAAGCCGATCAAACCGAGCTTTGAAGACTTTGTCATCAGATCAAAACCCTTCAGGCCGATCAAACTGAGCCTCGGAGGTGTCTTCCAAGCCGATCAAACCGAGCTTTGAAGTCATTCACATATTGGTTGGGAGCCGACAAAGCCGATCAAACCGGGCTTAGGAGGTGACCAGATGATTGATTCAGCATCTTTTCAAGCCGATCAGACCGAGCTTCGAGAGGATTGCCTAATAGAAGGCGCGTCAATAGACCACGTTAACATTAATCGTTTATACAATTAATGATAAAGTGGGGGGGCAAACTGTTGACGCGTGATTTTATGCCTCCACCTGACCTAATGATGATATGAGGACAAGGGATAAGGTATCACGATAAACCAGAAGTGTTTGAACCAAAAAATTGAATCAAACCGCCCAAAGGAGCCTGACCCGTGTTAGGGCTGCGTCACGCAGCTAGTACCTGCGTGACGGCACTAGTAGCTGCGTCACGCAGCTCTAATAGGGCTGACACCTCTGGCGCGCGCCCGTGCAACGGCCTGCACTGTTTGTATGGATACGCGGCAACTGTATGAAAAGTAAGTCGCATCATGCAGGTTTACGGGTGCGTCACGCAGCTTCTACCCGTGTGACGCGACTGCCCTGTTGCCCTAGCCATATAAATACAGCATTTTACAGCAAAAACGGGACTTTTTGACTTTTACTTTTTCTCTCATTTTTCTCTAAAGACCCTAAAGCTCTAAACTAAGTTTTTGATAAAAAACGACTAGGTTTTCTTCCCCAAGAACTCAAGTGAGTAAACTTGAGGAAGATCAAACCATTAGACATTTTGTTTTTTTTTGGAAATCAAAGGAAAAGAAAAAAAAGACATAGAGAATAAAAGAGACAAAAGATAAAAGAAAAACGTTTGCTCGATAACCACGCTTCTGGAATCATGATACAACATCTCTGAACTAACTTCAATGCATGCAATCCTCAAATCTGAGGGCTAGGTAACGATCCTAACTTCTCTTTTTCATTTATAACATTCTATATCTTAAAAATCTCATTTTTCTAGTATTTGGTTAGTTTGGTATTGATTAAACGCCATTTTGCCCATTTTTGAGTATTTCTGAGTTGTGTTAAACCATTGTTAACAAAAAAGAAACGTAAAAAAGGTAGTTTGAAAGGTAGTTGTGGACCAGGGCAGTCGCGTCACGCAGCTACTACCTGCGTGACGCGGTTGTTCATGTCCAAAAGTCTTTGATTCGGACTGGACCACCTGCGTGACGCAGCTATATGTGTACCTAGTATACTTTTATTCTCATATTCATATTTAATGTGATATTTTGAATAAATAATCAATAAAGCTGAGAATTTTAATAAGTCACAAATAGTTCCGTCTCGCAGCTAGGAGTTCCGTCACGCAGCTAGGAGTTCCGTCACGCGACTGTTCTTCATAGAACAGCTGCGTGACGCAACTGTTCCTATTTCCAGTAATATGTTAAAAGTTGCGCCACGCGACTGTTCTTCATAGAACACCCGCGTGACGCGACTGTTCTAAAAGTTCCAGAATGAATAAGGAGAGTTGCGCCACGCGACTGTTCTTCATGGAACAGCTGCGTGACGCTACTGTCTTGAAATTCCAGAATAGTTTCCTTATTTCATTTTAATTTCATATTACTAATTAGATTTTAATCCTAACTCAGAAAACGATCAATTATGGGCAAACTAAGTTTTAATCAAACCAGATCAATTAATTATTAATGATTATGAGATTTTTAGGATTTATTTCCTTTCGTTTATCATTAATTATATTATCAAACTCGATTTGTGGCCCGCCTTTAACCATAAGGCAAGAGCGGGTCTTTTATTATACTTGATATGTGTTATGGATGGATGGTGGATGATATGATTTATTTGTGATGAATGCAATGAATGGACCTAATTGGGACGGTTAATTAATTTTCCACGTAGGAACTCGGTTCGATTTATTCGGGTTGGGTTTAAATAATTGGCTTTTCTAAAATAAAATTAAATTAGAAATCGTAGGTTAAAAGAGGCCGGTTTTTCGGGCGTTGGCTTCCAACGGGCCGACTAATTCCCTTACCTAGAACCTCTTTGGTTCGCCTGACCAGTTTTTCTTTCAAATAAAAGACCTTAAATAATATGGGTTAAAATGGAGTCACTTTCATAAAATTAAAAATGGAAACGGTCCCATTGCCAAAATAATGGGTGGCGACTCAAATAAGTTATAAGACCGATTTATCGGCATCGTATATCCAAAAAGAGGTTTTTGTCACCACTTTGCCAAATAAATATTTAAGTACACAAATAAAGTTCGATCCTTTTTTTTTTCGGGGGGAAAACAATACTTCCTCCTCTATGTCATCATTAAGAAAGGCTGTCTTTACATCCATCTGGTGAAGCTCTAGATCATAATGAGCCACCAAAGCCAAAATAATTCTTAAAGAGTCCTTTTTGGAAACTGGAGAAAAGGTCTCTTTATAATCAATGTCATCCTTCTGAGTGTAACTTTTAGCAACAAGTCTGGCCTTATATCTTTCAATGTTGCCCTTAGAGTCCTGTTTGGTCTTAAAAACCCATTTACAACCAACTTGTTTTGATCCCTCAGGCAACTCGACTAAATCCCAGACTTGATTGTCACTCATTGATTGCATTTCTTCCTTCATGGCATTAAACCACTTTTCAGAATTATCACATTCCATGGCTTTCTGGAAAGAGACTGGATCCTTATCAATGCTCAATTCACATTCATGCTCAAGTGAGTAAACCACATAATCACTAGAAATAGCTGGCCTTCTTTGCCTTTGTGACCTTCGTAATGCTATTTCTTGTGAAACCACTTGATCATTCGTGAATTGTTCATTATTTGCTGGTTCATCATTTATATGGTCATTTTGTGGGTTCAGAATGTTGTTTTATTGTTCAACCATGTTGTTAAACCGTGATACAACAAGTGGAACAACAACTGAAGAAGAGACATTAGGAAAATCCATCTGAGTTGGATTTTCAATCTGAATCTCTTGCACATTCACCTTACGTGGTTCACTACTCCCACTAATTTGGCCATTCTCAATAAACCGAGCATTACCAGACTCAACAATTCTCGTACTATGGTTAGGACAATAAAATTTGTACCCTTTTGACTTTTCAGGATATCCTATGAAAAATCCACTAACTGTTCTAGCATCAAGCTTCTTTTCATGTGGATTATATATCCTTACTTCCGCTGGGCAACCCCAAACATGAAGATGCCTCAGACTAGGTTTCCTTCCCATCCACAGTTCTTAAGGGGTCTTAGGAACTGCCTTACTAGGAACCCTATTAAGTAAATATGCAGCAGTCTTTAATGCATGCATCCGTAATGATAAAGGTACAGTACAATTATTCAGCATACTCCTAACCATTTCCATAAGAGTACGATTACGCCTTTCAGCTACACCATTCTGTTGAGGTGTACCTGGCATTGTGTATTGCGCACAAATGCCACGACTTTCAAGGAACTTTGCAAATGGACCTGGACATTGTCCATTTTCATTAAATTTGCCATAATATTCACCACCTCTATCAGATCTCACCACTTTAACCTTTCTATTTAACTGCCTTTCTACCTCATTAATGAATATCTCAAGGATATCCACTAATTGAGTCTTTTCATGCAGTAAATATACATAACCATACCATGAGAAATTATCGATAAAGGTAATAAAATATTTTTCACCACCCCAAGAGGGAACATCAAAAGGGCCACATATATCAGTATGTATAAGTTCAACCAATTCACTACTTCTTGTGGCTGGATTCTTTAATGTGTGTTTAGTTTGCTTACCTTTAATGCAATCTATACACACGTCCCAGTCAGTAAAATCCAATTGAGGTAAGATTCCACCTTTCACTAACCTCAAAATCCTCTCTTTGGATATGTGACCCAACCTTTGATGCCACAAGAAAGCAGAACATTCATTATGTGCACTACGTTTAATACTTATATTGTGTTCAACATTAAACAGGGATTTAATAAATTCAGCATCAAGATTAAAACGATACAAACCATCAATCAAAGTACCAGAACCATAATAGTACTTAAGTTTGTATAATGAAAAAATACCATTACAAATCTTAAAACTGAAACCAACATTATCCAACCTCCCTACAGAAACTAGATTTCTAGCACATTCAGGAACAGAGAGACACTTTTCAAGATCCAGATAACAACCAGTATCCAGGATCAATCTATAAGTCCCAATTCCTTCTATTCGTGCCTTCATTCTGTTTCCCATGAATAGGAACTTTTCAGTTTCGTTTATGGGTTGGATTGAAAGAAATCCCTGTATAATATGAGACACATGAGTAGTTGCGCCAGAATCTAACCACTAGGTATTATTAGGCACTTCAATAAGATTTGATTCAAAACATACTGAAACATAAAGTATACCTTTCTTTTCAAACTAAATCTTCCTTTTAGAACAGTCCTTCTTGACGTGACCATTCTTCCTACAGAAGTAGCACTTCAATTCCTTACGGATTTGGCCCTCATTAACCTTCATTGGGGCACTGTCCCTTTTCTTGCCTTTCTTCCCTGATTTGTTGTTGCTGCTACTAGCTCCATTATGAAATCTGAGATTGATGGAGTGTTCCTTCAATTTCTTTAATCTCCCTTCCTCTTGTATCAACATTGCCTTGATTTCCTGAATGTTCCATTTTTCCTTAAGGGTGTTGTAATTCACCTAGAACTGACCAAACTCAAGAGGAAGTGAGTTAATAATAAATTGAACTAAAAAGGATTCACTCACATACATTCCCATTGATTTTAGTTTGGCTACCAAATTCTGCATGCCAGTCACATGATCATGAATGGATTGTGGCCAATCAAACTTCTTGGTCGTTAGCTCACTCATTAAGGATCCTACGATGGACTTGTCAGCTATATCCGATTGGGAGTATTTCTTAATTTTCAGCATGTACTCTCTAGCATTGTCTGTTCTGGGCATTGATGGCT
This sequence comes from Jatropha curcas, assembly GCF_041381405.1. Classification (NCBI taxonomy): domain Eukaryota; kingdom Viridiplantae; phylum Streptophyta; class Magnoliopsida; order Malpighiales; family Euphorbiaceae; genus Jatropha; species Jatropha curcas. The sequence continues at coordinate 21,242,080 of NC_143156.1, read as the reverse complement.
TAACATTTTCAGCCATTGTCATCCTCATTAAGTTCAAGCTCAGCTTGTTAGACCGCTCCCAAGCCTCATAATGGGACTTGTCAGCTTCAGTGCTGGTCTGTAATGGCTGCTGGCTTTTCAGAGACTAATGCCAAATCCAAGTCCAGAACTCCTAACTGATAATGGATTTGTTCGGATCAATCAGCATAGTTCAATCCATTAAACTTAATTAACCCAGTGCCCATAGCAAACATGTTAAAAGAAGCTGCAACATTACACATATACTCATACGTTAATGCTTTGAGTAAACATAAAATGGATTCAACCAATAACAACTTTAATTATGCATCTAGATTCACCTTTGGGTAATATTTAAATGCATAGCTTTAATCATTAATGATGCCAAGAAGAAAAATACTTTAATAGACTTTCATTATGGAGCAACTTGCGAGCTTTTATGCAAGTCAGAGAGAAGCACGCCCGTGTTTCATCACAGCACGCCTGTGCTCCTTTCTGGAATCCAGTTACCTTTTTTTTTTTTATTCCAATCAACTATTCAATAATGCTCCATACAATATGCATGTTATCTTTGGATATACATTCATATTAATTAGTACAATGATAAGTCTCTTTAATGCCATTGATTATAATTAATGGTCTACCTTTGGGTAACCTAACAAATTATAATCAACAAACTCAATTGTTCAATTTTAACTTTCATGTCATATAACGACATTACACAAATATGAACAATTGAAAATTGCATAATCAATGTCTAAAACAATCCAAACAAGGCCACTTTGGTGACTAACAAGTTTTCCATTCATTAAACATTGATTTATGCAAAACTTTTATGAGATTAAATTAAGATCTCAAAACTTTAATGACATAACCCAATAATATATCATAACCGTTCTCTATAAATAATAACAAAATAATTTATAAAGCATAAAGAAAACAAACAGTTTTCAAATTTCTATAATTTTGGTTTCGCTTATACCATATAAATCAATTTCACAATACGAAATTAATTTTCATTAATTAAGCCAAAAAAAATGCTATCAAACAAATCTAGAACAGGTACAGGCTCTGATACCACATGTTGAATAATCTTTAATATAGCCCAATTCTATTGTTCATAGAATTTGTTTGACAAGAATATACAATAATCGGAAGCGTACCTTGATCCATAACGGCAGATCTATGTTATGGGTTACCTCGTTGTGGCAATTCGATTCTCTCCATAACAGCAGATCTACGTTTCTTAACTCTGGCCTTTTGTCTGTAAGTGCTCTCTTAATGGTCAGAGAATAATCAACAACTGCGGGAGTTTCTTTTATGAGCTCTCTCAAACAAACTATCTCCGTATGTGTTTGAGGTAGCCGTCACACTCTCTGGTTTCTGTGTTAACCCTAATCTGGTGATTCCTTTATCTTTTATAAGGCAGAGGAAGGGTATTAAAACCCTAACTGGCTCTTATCCATTAAGCCCAATAACCATCATCTTGGGCCACCTTAATTAGAACCAGCCCTTTAATCATATGGGCCACATACAGATTATTAAATAATCTAACATGGGTGAGACCATAAAAAAGGAACAATTTTTTAAAAAATTTATGTTTTCATTTCATTAGTTTGGTGCATAGATGAAGTCATAGTCTGAATCTAAGTAAGTCTAACTTGAGAATGACATACCTAGATCCGGTCCATAGGTCTACTGATAAACCAATTGAGAGTAAAACATACGTTTTGCTTAGAAACAGAGATTAATATAAACAAGTTCAAAAACTTCAAAGTTTAGACATAAAAATGGAATCAGAAGCTTAGATGCCTGTGTTCCGAAGAATGTTGTATGCAGAAAATAACAGGAAGAAGTATATAAAAGAGAGGAGAAAAAGAAGAGACTCATACACATCACAAGAACCAACTAAATAGCAATTCAAGAATATTAAAAGAAACTCTAGTGTGCAGAAAGAACTTACATTATATGCAATAAACTTGGAAGGATGAGTAGTTGTAATGGGTTTTAGTGGTCTAATTCTTCCAACCGAACTCGTTAAAGCTGTAAGCTCAATTGCTTGTGAATAATAATTATGATCCCACCAAAAAGGAAAAGTTCATTGGAATTAAATGCTTTCACTTTTCTTCTTTCGTTTCTTTCTTTCTTTTTGTTCTTGGCTTTTTGTGTTCCATCAATTGGAGGATTACAAATAATTGATTGACATCTATTCACCATGTAGGTACTAAACCAAAGTGTGCACCAATTCAGCCTTATTACTTTTTCTTTTTTTTTTTTAACTTTTTTGCTTCTCTTATCTTTTATATACAATTGATTAATTAGTGTTCACCGTTAGGGATGACAACCGATCAGATATCTACCTAAAATAAACTATCTGATTCTAAATCTCATTCTAAATTAAATATTAGAACCTATTTAGAAATTCATTTTTAGTATCTAAACTCGTCCCAAATTCGATTATAATTACCTATTTAGCTACTCGTTTAGCATTAAAAATATCTTTAATTTTCATTTTTTAAAAATAAAATGTAAATAAGCATTATAAAAATTTATTGTTTTGACATAATAAAAAATACAATATAAATATTAAATATAATTAATATATTGATTATAATTAAAAAAGGTGTCTATATATAAAATTTCATTTTAAAAAATAATTATTTTAAATATTTTTTAAATGGATAACGGGTAGCGGGTACCGAACCTGATACAGATAATAAAAATACTACCTGAATCCGTTAAAATCGGACTGAATCAGGTAAAATTGTCATCGCTATCCACTTTGTTGCTATTTCTTTTTTTCTTTTGAATGTACGTATCTCATCCATGAGATTGGTAATGGAGTTACTATTGGTTTTATATGGAATAAAATGTGCAATGGAATCGATATTATAATATTTTTAACGAACGGAATTACATTTAAATGATTAAAGTAATAAATAATTAATTTGAAATAATATACCTATTATCAAATCTTTCACAATTAGAATTAGAAATTTGTTATTCACTGGATTGTCGTAATTCATAAACCGTCTAATTGTACAGTCTTTAACAATATCCTCACCAATTGACAATGAAAAAAGTATAAAATTATTTTTAGACAATTTGAAAAGCAAAAAGTATTTTGAATTCTAACTCAAAATACGCTTATATTATTTTGTGGCTATAAAAGTCTACATATAGAGGAATGCGGGAAGTACTCATAATATATCCTAGTTAGAAATTATTAATTTAATCAATTAAATAAATAAATTATAATTAATTCACCTTTTAAAATATCTTATATTTAAACCCAATAAGTTTTAGAAACATTTATTCTAAGTCCCTATTTAATATTTTAGATCAAAATTATAATTTTTATAAAATTTTACTTAAAACTTATTTTCAATCACATCCAACTTGATTTAATTTCTCGTTTTTAATTTTGCATATCAATCCTTATACATGTGATACGTTAGGTTCCAAATATAAATAATTAAATTTATATTTGAAAGTTAAAAGCGATATCTAGCAACATAACAAGACTATCCAAATATTTGAAAAGTCTATAGTAGGTTGACTTAACCCGTTAGTGAATGATCTCTCAATATATTTAAGATTTATTCATCAATAATATTTTGATTTATTTCATTTAAGCATGGAACATGGCTGGTAAGTTAAATATATTAATTCTCTTAGCAATAGTTATTGATTCATTCAATAAGATTTCAAATCCAATTTACTAATTTGATTTCATCTTGTGCAAGGATTTCATGATCAATACTAGTAGAGAACAATTGAAAATTTTTCTCTAATTTACATAGGATGATGAACCCATCTTGATCACTCAAGTCACTTTATACAATTTCTATTGATTAGCAGTTTTTATTGTATTTGATCAATGCTATGTTTGTGTAGTGTTTTTAATATCATAGTTGGTCATTTGTTTTTAACATGAATCAATTTTTCTTTTTACTTTAACTGATGTGTTTTATATTTTATATTTTGATACTATTAATTCATAATTATACTAATTTCAAATTTTCATGTGTTGTTTGGTTAATATAATTATTTTATTTTATATTAATATTAATTATTAAGTTAAATTATAGAAACTTTGAATTTCTAGCCCTTTTATATTACAAGCAAGAATTATATATCATGAATAAGTGACGTTGAAATACATATGGATGCTATAGGTCTTAGAGACAAATCAAAATTAGAAATAAAAAATCTAATATAAAATGCATCAAGTTAATAATTTTCTTTGAAATGGTTTGATAGAAAACTATGCATCAAAAGCTTATATTGATAGATGCATTTATCATTACAAGATCATAAAATTGTAAGTTATTATAATTATTATTATGTATTGGTATATATATTCACATGGTATAAATTTTGAGATTTGAAAGATTTCTTTGGGAATGATATTACTATTATTATTATTTTGGAGCCTATGTTCGTTTTTGATATTTATGCCTCGAATATTCTTCTGCAATAGCAATATCAAGAGAGAAGATTTTAAGATATATTTTGAATTTTCATGTCCTTTACTTCATTAAGCAAAATAAAGAAATCTTAATAAAGATCGTGAGACCACCCAACTGGATTTTTCTCCATTTTCTAAAGTGAATGGAATAACATATAATGTTAGGTATTGAAATAATGAGATTCACCCAACTAGATTTGATGCATTCTCTGAAGTGAATGCAATAATATATGATATTGGATGTGGATGTAAATAATGATAAAGATATACTTGTCATTTGAGAATATTAATGAGATCATAGTTTAAATAATAATTTTTGCAATTATGATAGCCATACAAATAAATCTTACCACCATAAGTGGTACAAATAATGTGACATATATGGATATTAGTTATGTACTCATTGTACACCAAAATATTGAAAGGCAAATAAGTACACCAAAATATTAAAAGGCAATAAAATTAAGTATAATGCATTGAGTTCCAAAGATATTGATTAAATTAGATATCATATGGAGATAAAGATCGAAATAAATATGGTTATAAATTAGAAGTTTACAAATCCAAGTACTTTATTATTTGGCATGATCGGTTGGACCATACCGATTGATAATGATGTGAAAAAGAAAATTTATCCTTATATGGATATTTATTAAAGAACCAGAAATTTCTTCAAATCTAATGAATTTTAATGCTTGTGTTCTCAAAGCAATTTTTTTGAGAACCGAACTCCTTGTTTATATATAGAGATATTGCTATTATGTATAATAATAATTATTCGCATCAAACCAATAAGTTATTGTAAGTTTTTCCTCTTTTGATTATGGATCTATTTTAGAATTTATAGATCTCGACATTAAGGGGAGAAAATAAGTAGCTAAAACTAATAATTACTGAAAATAATTATTATTATCAAATTTTGATCATCTCACAAGGTTGTGTGAACTAGAAGTTCTAAAGATAGTTATTTTTCAAACTATTGTAAATCAATTGCTAGAATCTTATTAGAATTAAAGTCCTTGAATGATAAACTGCCTATGTTAATAAATCTATAGCATGCCTAAAACATGGGAGATTAATCAGTTCTAAGGACAAGAATCATTGAAAATGAAAATGAGCAAATGTGTTATATGTGCAAATTCTAAAAAGAAAAACTTTAGAAGAATAAACTCCAGAAGAGACCTTAGACATGACTGATAAATTTCAAGAAGAAAATCAAGTACCTGAAAATCAATGAATTCAATGAAAATAATGAAATCTCGATAAGTTATGTCATATCAAGGAAAGATGAAATCGATATAAAATAAATATCGATTGTATTTTTTCGTATACTATAGCACTTACTATTGTGAAAAATGATGAGGATCTTGATTATAAACGTATTAAATATAGACATAAGGTGATTGGCCAAAATGGATTGGTACAATTGAGATATAATCTATTTGAAAAGTAAAGTTTTTGGATTTGTAATCCAAACATTAAAACTTGTTATATAAAATGTTCACAAAGTACTAACATTGATATAAATAGTGATTCCCTATTTATATGGCTCATTTGATATAGATATCTGTGTGAAAATCCCTCAAAGATTTAAGTTGCTTGAAGAACAAAAATCAAATTCTCGAGAAATTATGTAGAGCTCTATATAGATTACTTGACAATAATAATCCTTGAAAGATTAAAACATGCTTAGAGCATGCAAATTGAAACTCTGAAAATATATTCAAGTAAATTATAAAGATTTCTATACAAATTCAGAAAATCTGTCGCAAAGATGGTATAATCGCCTTAAAGAAATGACTATAGTAGAAAACAAATATATGATGTAATTCTATCACGTTTCCACTCTTTTTTTTACAAAGTATTGGTATTTGTTTTATATGCTATTCTACTCAGAGTAAATTAATTAGTGAATATTTATTGATAGAATATATTCATTAGGTAAATTAATTCTATCATGTTTCCACTCTTCTTGACAAAGTATTGATATTTGTTTTATATGCTATGCTACTTAGAAGTAAATTAATTAGTGAATATTTATTGATAGAATATATTCATAAGAGAATTAAATATAATTTACCATTATTTTGATTTATGAAAATTATTAAAACTCCTGAAGAGCTTTCAAAAAATTATAATCTTTTAAAAGGAGAAATTTGAGATGAAAGAACTTGAAAATAAAAAATTTTTCTCCTCCTAAAGAGTGAACATTTTATAAATGGAATTTACATCCATTAATCAATACATATAATCCAAAGGATCGAAATGATTGTATATGGATAAAACTAATCCATTAGTGAAATTGATAATTGTGAGGTCATTTAATGAGATAAAGAACTAATTTCAACCTCCAAAAATGATGAAGAGCTCTTTAGTCCTGAAGTATTGTATCTTTTTACAATAATGAAATACTATGTCTTGAAGTATCATAGTATCATATTGAGTATATATATTAAGGATCATTATACTCATAACAATTGATATATGATTTACATTTCTTTATTTATGAAAGACATCACAATTTATGAAGTAAGCCAGTAACGTATCTGATTAAAATTGATATTTTAATATGTACTGTTAGCTATTCTAATCTGATCTAATTACCTATCTTCCAATAGTGCAAACATGAATTAAATCATTAAGTTTTGTGGTTTGTTTTGTGAATTCATAACCTAAGGTCATTAACATATGAAAACCCCCTATGAGTCAAACCATATATTTTCTGCATCAAGTTATTATTCTCATATAATTTATTACCCTGTTTATATCAAAAACCCTTCTCCCGATAGTGATTAATGAAATAAATCAATCCAGGGGAGAAACTCTACCTAGAAGTATTAAGTGCAATAATAAATTATACTTTGAACAAAGAAAAACAAATCTAATTTTATAAATTGGAAAAGAATTTAAGCTACATCAAATCCCTAGTATGAGGATTTAGTTCGACATAGTAATCAAATAAAACTCAATAATACTTGAATCAAACTTCATAATCAATGTGAATAATGAAAAATAAAACAAGATTAAGAGTTTAGAAATAAGAACTAGACAACTGATACGCGGATGGCTTCCTTGAATCTTGGCACAAATCTTGGATGCTTGAAGTCTTTGAGAGAGGGAACTATGTAGAAAAATAATAGAACAAGAGATATCTCTATAATGAATGGTTCCTCTCTTTATATAGACTTCTTGGGAGAAAATCTGACTCCGTTTAGGAAATAGAATCCTTATTAAGTACGAAATCTTCTTTGGAGATCATAAACTATTTAGGCTTGGATTTCATCTTAATTAGGACTCTTCTTTCTTCTTAAATAGGCTTAGTTCTTGTTTTGTACGTTAGGAAAATATCTAAGGTGGGCCCATGTAAGTTATAAAGATTGGCTTGCGTTTTTAATTCAAGATAGCTTTACATTCGAAGCACGGGCGTGCGCCATAGCACGGGCAGGGCGTGATAGGCTCTAACTTTTCCAAGATAAAACGCATCACGGGCATGCTTAGGCAAGCACGCCCTGAGGTCCTTTAGGCATGAGTGTGCCAGATAGCACGGGCTAGCCGTGCTAGAGTCTGAGTCTCCACTTGATTTCCTTTAAGTTTAGCACGCGCATGCTAATGTGCACGATCTCGGCATGCTAGATCCTGAGTGTTTTGCTTTATAATGCTCTATTCTGTGCCAAAACCCTACAAATTTCTTTAAGATCAAGTGGATTATGATTCAAGGAAGCTTTAAACAAAATTATAGTTAAAACGAAGTAAAAATTAGTTAAAGTGATAAAAATTACTAAAATTCCAAATAAAAACTATATTAAAAATACTATAAAAAATGACACCTATCACGTACAAAGTACATACAATTTGCTTGCATAGAAAACAATGTCCATATATTGTAGGAGATAATATTAAAATATTATATCTTGCCAGAAGGAATGGTACATTAAAGAAAAAGACAAGTAGTGATGTCTTCATCAGGGGGAGAAATAAATTTTTGAAACACAAAGAATACTATTCTCTTTTTCCTTCACTAGGATTTTTTTTTCCACATGACTTTTTCCTAGTAAGGTTTTAACGAGGCATGTTCTTCATATAATGGACATCCAAGGAGAAGTATTATACATACTATATTATATAATAGATGTCCATTAAGTTTATTAAAGAAATTATTTATCTTCTACATAAGACATGTCCTTTGGAATAAAGGTTTATATCTTTTAGGATGAATAGTTATATCATTTAATGTGTAAGGTTATGTCTTTTAGGATGAAAGGTTATATCCTTTCGTGTATAAGGTTATGTCTTTTAGATTGTATTTTGTATCCTATAAATAGTTCTTTAATCCTATGGATTGATAACTAAGATTCTAATATAAGAATTCAATTTCTCTCTATTCTCTCTATATTATATCTATTACATGTCTACATATATTCTCTATTTATTATATTTTATAACAAAAATGTTTCATTTTAATTTTATTATATATACATTCGGCTGGAGGAATATAGTTTACACAGATAGATATCCACATGATATTTAATTTAAATTATAAGAAGAAACACCGCTTAGTGATTAGTCAACCATTGATTCTTAACAAACCAAATCGCGCATAAAATTATAATATAACTTCAAGTGGTGATTGAGATTTCTAATCCGTGATAGATATTAGGTTTGAGTCTTTTTAATTGAATATCAAATAATTTGGATACAGTATCAATATATGAATATGAAACAAAATATGTTTATTTCACATGAAAGTATTATAGTATCAATAACCATGTGCCAAGTATTTGACTAGTTCAATGGTCATAAAGTTATGAGTATCCACACTTTCAAGGCACCATATAAGCATCTCTATGCTATATATAACCAAGTTTGTTAGATGATTTATACCAATTTGTTGCATTGTTGAAGCTCAAAGTTACATTGATACATATCAATTGGATAAAGGCAAGGTTTCTTAAGTTTTATATGTGTGTAATTTGTAAATCATAACGTCCAAATTTTTTATATCCCGTTTTGTAGCTTTTTTATCTCTCCCAAATCCTTCATTTCCATTTGTAAGCTCTAATTTTGTTAATCTACATTGTTTTTCCCTTTTTTCATAAAATAGGAAACTTGCATTAATTAGAGCAACTAAAAGGTGTGATCATGGTGATTAATACATTTAAATTTTAATAGTCATTCTAGATTCACTATAGTTTTATTGTTAATATGATATTGTTTTTGCTCGCGATTGAATTGTTATTTTGCAATTTTTTAATATTCATATGATTTTTGTTAATTCTTCTATGTGGATCAATATTCTTAATCATTGTAAATGATCAATTTGTATTTTTCTTGTGCAGGAAAGACACCTTTGAACGCTTAGTAAATTCCTGTACCATTCAATTTAACTTTTATGTAAGCTTATATACTCTTATAGTTAAGGTTATTCGTTTAATAGCATTGTGCTTTGTTTGGTGTAATTAATGAAAATTACTTATCTAGTTTCGGTATATGGGACTACCTATATGTCAAACAAATTAAAAATTGTTATTGCAAAAAATGTTTATCATTTAGGACTCTTTTTTTGTCCTTTTTTTTTTAGTAAATACTCAGCAATTCCCTCGTTTGTTCTATATGTCTGCATTAGATTAACCCACCCATATAACAAGTGTAGGTAAGTGTTTTACGTTATTAATATATCAACATCAATCATAGTTGGGGATGGGTTTCATAACCCTTCCTAAATAAGGCGTCATGTATAATATTAAAAATTATTAGCTTTGACTATTATAAGTTGGACCTTATATAAGAATAAATATGTTAGTCATTACAATTAATAACTATATAAAGTTAAACATATCAATAATAACTATATTTATCTCGATAAAATTTTAAATTAACAACTAATAGTTTCGTTCTTATATAAAAGGTCGAGCTTATAGCACTTTCATCCAAATTGTTATATATATAAAACTTCTTTTTGTTTTGGGGATTCTAAAATTTCCTAATTTGTTTATTTATATCTATATATTTTAATTAAATTTAGGGCGGATGAAGAATTTGTTGATCAAAAGAAATATCTGGAGGACTTCTGCAAGCCTAAATGTGTGAAGCCTTTAATTGAATATGAGGTAAAATACTTTTATATTAAAAGGTCTAATACAAAAGGAAAATACTTTCAATTGGGACTTTATTATTTTTCTTCACTATTACTATAAGGAAAATGCTTTTCAACTTAATACAGACATGTATAAAGAGAATAGAAGGAGAAGAACTTGGGCTAAAGCACTGTACTGGGCAATACTTTGATTACTTGTATTGTGTTGATAGATGTGTAAGTGTTGGTTATTGTTGGAAAAATTTTAGAGTTTTGACACATGGCATCATCTAATTTGGCGTTTGACAATGCAGGTTGCACCAAAGCTATTTTCAAAACTAAAGTAACTGAAAGGCCTCCTCAAAAACCACTTTCTTTATATTCATATATTTTACAAGTGAGCTGACTGACAATGATTTTTCGCAAGTGTACGAAATCGCAACAAGTAATAAAGAATGAGTAGAGTACCATTCCCACGAGGATTGTATACCAAGTAAAAAAATTATGTCAACTTACTATTATTTAAACGGCAATCAAGGGAATCATTTTAAGAAATTAACTTCAACAAATAAAAGAGAATAAAAAGAAATTAAGCAAGGCAATTTTTTTGATAATAAGAAATCAAGGATTAAAAGCTACTAGGGATTTTGACTTCACTTAATTCTATCCAAATTATTTTATTACTTTTATAATCAATTTTAATTGTTCAAGTATGAGAAACAACCCTAAAATCAAACAATTTTAATTGTTAGCTATTTTAACTCGACCTAATTACCTATCTTCCAATAGTGCAATCAAACATGAATTAAATCATTAAGTTTTATGGTTTATTTTGTGAATTCATAACCTAAGGTTATTAACCTATGAAAACCCTCCCATGAGTCAAACCATATAGCTTCCGCATCAAGTTATTATTCTCATGTAATTTATTACCTTTTTCATATAAAAAACCCTTCTCTCAATAGTGATTAATGAAATAAATCAATCCAGGGAGAAACTCTACCTGGGAGCATTAAGTTCAATAATGAACTATCCTTTGAACAAAGAAAAGCGAATCTAATCTTATAAATTGGAAAAAAAATTAAGCTACATCAAATCTCTAGTATGAGAATTTAGTTGGACATAGTAATTAAATAAAACTCAATTAAACTTAAAAATAATTCCATAATCAATGTGAATAATGAAAAGTGAAAAATAAGATTAAGAGTTTAAAGATAAAAATTAGCCAACAAATAATGTGGACGGCTTCCTTGAATCTTGACACAAATTTTGATTACTTGAAGTCTTAGAGAGAGAAAAACAATAGAACAAAAGATGGTATATCCCCCGATCCCCTACACCGAATGAGTTCTCTCTTTATATAGACTTCTTGGGAAAACTCCAACTTCGTTTAGGAAATAGAGTCTTTATTGAGTAGGAAATCTCTTGGAGATAGGAGGCTGTTTAGGCTTTTAATTTCTTCTCAATTAGGACTCTCCCATATGTCTAAATAGGATTTAAGCTTGATTGGCACGTTAGGAAAGTATCTCGTGTGGGCCCATACAAGTGGTAGGGACTGGGCTGACGTTTTCAACTCAAAACGAAACTCAATTTTTAGCACCGGCATGCCATTGGGCATGGTCTGGGCGTGTTGGAACCTGAGTTCTAAGGTAATCGGAGCACAGGCCGTGCTCAGGTGAGCACGCTTTGAGATAAATTTATGGCATGGGCGTGCCGGACAGCACGGCTAAGGCATGCTAGGCTCTAAGTTACTAGGATGGATGCAGCATGGGCCGTGCTTAGGTGAACATGCCTTTGAATTGATATCATTCTGTGGCACGGGCATGCCATAAAGCACGACTAGGGCGTGCTATGTTCTGAGTCTCCAAGCTGATTTTTCCTTGATTCTTGCATGGGCGTGCTGGGCTGCACGGCCAAGGCGTGCCAGCCTCTGAGAGTTTTGCTTACTTTGCTCTTTTTTGTGTCAAAATCCTACAAATTTCGTCAAGATCAAGTGAATTATGTTTCAAGGAAGCTTTGAAAAAAAAAAACATAACTAAAACTGAATAAAAACTAACTAAAGTGATTAAAACTACTAAAAATCCTAACAAAAACTATATTAAAAATATTATAAATATAACACCTATCATAATTCCCCAGACTTAAACTATTGCTTTTCTTCAAGCAACAAAACTAAAAATAAAAGAAAAACAAAAGCTAAAACAAACTAATAAAGCTAACTTAATATGGATGGGGATAATTATTCACAACTTAAAAGTATCAAAAATTATTATTCATGAGAATGGATCAAGTGTTTCCTATGCTACTTATATTCTTAGGAAAAATCCAATTATCAAAAAAACGCATTCTTTAATTTAATCATGAGTTAATAAGATTTTCAACACCAATTTATTCAACCTATGATAAATAGAATATGAATTTTCACAGAAATTATTTAACCTTAAATAAGATTTTTTAACAATATAAATCCAACATTCCCATAGGTAAAATTAGTAATCCCTTTTTCACAATTGAAATGCACACAATCAGCAAGATCAAAAAGTTTTTATTTAAGTTATAATGGGGTCCTTAGGTATAATTTTAGCTAAACAAAGAAAAAGGATAAAAGGATAGACAAAAAGTGCAAACAATGCAAAATATCAAGATTTTCATCACATCAAAACAAATTTTTATTTGTAAAGGGAGATTATCTTGAAGTTCTTCACTAGCTCAAAATTATAGACACTTTAGCAAGGTTTCTTCATAATTTATTTATTAATAACTTTTCCTTGCTTCAATTCCCCAAACTTGAATTTTTGATTAATTGCTTCTTTTATAGGGTGTTTCTCTTTGACTTTTTCTACTTGCTTCACTTGCTAGTATTAATGGAATTTTCTCCCTTTTGTTGCTATGTTTTAATATGAATCAAATTCTTCATTTATACATTATTGCACTCATGGTAAGAATTTAAATTGGTTTAATGGTTAGGTTTAATAAGGTTGAACAAGAAAATTTTTGGTCATAATTTAACTTAGGTGGCCTAGGCTAAATATGGAGTTCAACAAAGAATGCTTAAATCATCTCTTTCTGAATGTAAGCATTTGAAATTTTGCCTCAAAGGGAATTCTAATTTGTTATAGAAATTCCAAGGTTAAATAAATTTTGATTAAAACATACTTATATATCATAAAATCACAAAAAAAAAAAATCTTGTTCTTGATCTTTAAAAACAAATAGTTAAACCAAACAATCATGTTAAGTAAAAAAAAAAAAAAATTTAAGCTCAAAAGCAACTAGCTTCGAAAACAATTGAATTCATCACGAGTTAATAGATTATGATAATTTCCAAGCTTGCTCATAATTATTTCAACCTTATTAAACTAATGAAACAAATAAAACTAAAATTTTAACTAAAATTTCCTTTCCCCCAACTTAATCTAGCACATTGTCCCAAATGTGCTTAAAATCAATTCCCCAATCTTATCATATTATCAAGAACATGCCAAAAGAATATGAGAGCTCAGAAACATTACCACCATTGTATTGAAGAATACAATAAAATTTGAAGGAAAAGATATGATAAGAGTCGGGTGTTGGAAATTATTAAAGCTACAAAAAAAAAACACTAAAAACAAGGAAACATAATATCCAAAATACATAGTACAATTAAATAAAAGGAAAAAATAAAAAAAAATGAAAAATGAAAAATAACCAAAAATAATCAATCCTCAGGTTGTGGAGGTGGATGCGGCTGCAGCAATCGAATCACTGTTTGGAGTTGGCTAGCAATTCCCTGATATTGGCTTTGCATGGTGTCTATTCGAGAGTCGAGTGCTCCCATGCATAATTTCTATGGATTGGAACCAGTTAGATATCATAGTCTTCATTCCATTAAGGCGGCATCAAACATGTCCATTTTAGACATCATACTTTCAAAAACTTCATCGTTGGACAAATCAGACGCTCCCTGAAAGGAAGGGCCAACTCTAGAGGTACCTGCACCAGAAAAAGTACCAAAACCAGGGAAGGATTGCGGATTATACTCCTTCAGATTAGTATCGCTAACCTCTTTAGCTTCCTCATCATCAAAACTCTCTTCTCGGGATCTCACAATACGGTATGAATCCCCTACCTTCTCTGCTAATTTCATATGTACCATGACACTTAAGTCAAGTCTAGTACCCTTTCCACCTCCCACAATGTCATAAATTGGCCGAGCAGGGTTCCAAACTCTCAAATAGGATGCAATACGGGTCACAAAATACCCCATCATAATAGCTCCCTTGTATGCCCTTGCTATTCTAGCCCATCGTTATCATAACCAATAGCCAACATTAATAAATATCCTCTGATCTATTGCCTAGATAAAGTATAATTCATTTAGACTCAACACTCGATGACTCTCACTACACCCAAAAATTGTGTTGGCTAAAAATTTGTGAATATATTGATAGATTGGGTTTCTCAATTTAGAAGCTTTTGACAATCTAGAATTATAGTTATTCTCCCCAGTTAGTGTTGTCCATGTGCTTCGATCTCTAAAATCTTTAGGTATTTGCTTAAGGCATTTTCAATGGGGAACCCAAAGATATGACTAACTTTGGTTACTGAAAGCTCATAATTTCTCCCAAAAAGCCTAAACTTAATTTTACTAGGGAAATTATCAGGCAACAGACGAATAAGAGCAGAATATGAACTCAAGAATTCTAAGGTCATTGGTGCATAAACAAAATCTTTCATTGCAATAAATTGTTCCTACTCAATGCTCTTAAGAGGTTCTAACACAGCATCTCTAAGCCTTACTTTTGCTAGAGCAGATTCATCAATAAAGCGATTAGGCAAAATAAGGCGAAGAGAGAGTTTATTGTACCTTTCCTGTTGTTCTAGCGAGCCGAACTCAAACAGAGGAGGAGTAGGGGCCGTAGGAGGAGGAACTGTAGGAGGAGGAACCGTTGGCTGAATTCTAGTGGCCACTCAAGCGGCAGATCTGCTTCGTTTATATCTTAGAGGCATGATGAAAGAAAGAGAAGAGAAAAGAAAAGGGTTGCTAAGCTTTTGGTGGAGAGAAAAAGAGAGATATGAAAGAGAGGAAGAAGGGCATGCTTTGAGAAAAAGAAGAAGAGAAAATGGAGGTGAGGGGTTAGGCGTGCACTTTAAATAGGGAGGCAATGAAGAGTTGTGTGGTAACCGAAAGGGCGTGCTGTTTTTAAAAAATTTAGATTTGGAACATGGCACTGGCGTGCTACGTAGCATGACTAGGGCGTGCTGACTCCTAAGTCTTTGAGGCGGTGGCTGGCATGGGCGTGCTATGGTGAGCACGGCTAGAGATCGACATCTCCTTGAAGCACGGGCATGCTACCTAGTACGACTTAAGCGTGCTAGAGCCTATGACCTATGAGAAAAAATTATCTTACCTGGCACGGGCATGCTGATGAGTACGGTTGTGGCGAGCTAGATTCTGACTTGTGAGGAAAAAATTGTCTTACCTGGCACGGGCTACTGATGAGCACGGCTAGGGCTGCTAGAGTCTGAACTTGGAAGACCAATTTTGCACCTTTTGCCAGCACGGGTGTGCTAACTGGCACGGCTTGGGCATGCTAAAGCCTATGTCTTAACTTTTACCTTAAAGAACTTAACTAAAAATAGAAGAACAAGCATGATTAAAGTTTTTGGGGGAATGATAAAAAGAAATAACAAAAATAAACCAAAATAAAAGAGATGGGGAAAAGAATATGGGTTATCTCCATAAGCGCTTTTTTTTAACGTCGTTAAGCTCAACGCACTAGACCAAATTTAGGCAAGATTAAGCAAGACTTATAGTGGTTTTGACTGGATCAAAGTCTCCATTTTGGCAAACTTTCAATCATTGAGTATTGACTTTGAAACTCTGGTTTCCATCCACTATTTCAACTGCTCCATGTGGAAAATTTTCTTTGATCATGAATGGTCCCGACCACCTAGAGCGCAATTTTCCTGGAAAAAGATGAAGTTTAGAATTATAGAGCAATGCGTGTTGGCCTACCTTCAGATTTCTCAGAATAATGTGCTTATCACACCACTGTTTGGTATGGTATTTATAGATCTTGGCGTTTTCATAAGCATGAAGTCTCATTTCATCCATCATATTCAAATGAAGTAACCTTTTTTTACTAACCTCTTTGATATCAAAGTTAAGGAACTGGATTGCCCAATATGCCTTATGCTCTAACTCAACAAGAAGATGACATGTCTTACCATAAACCATTTGATATAGAGACATACCAATTGGTGTTTTAAATGCTATTCTATAGGCCCAAAGTGCATCATCAAGTTTCTTTGACAAGTCCTTCCTTGATTGGCCAACTGTGGTCTCTAGTATTTTCTTGATCTCCCTATTAGTTACCTCTACTTGTCCACTTGTTTGAGGGTGATATGGGTACCTACACGATGAGTAACACCATATTTTGGAAGAAGAGAATCTAAGTACTTATTGCAAAAATGCTTACCTCCGTCTGTGATTATTGCTCTTGGAGTACCATGACGTGTTAAAATATATTTCTTAATGAAGTTCATTACACTGTTGGCATCATTGCTTGGAAAAGCAACAGCTTCTGTGCACTTCGAGATATAATCCACCGCTACTAAAATGTATTGGTTGGAATAAGAAGATAGAAATGGTCTCATGAAATCCAAGCCCCAAACATTAAAGATCTCCACTTCAAGGATATTGTTTAATGGCATCTCATGTCTCTTAGAGATATTTCATAACCTTTGACAACGATCACAAATACGAACAAAGTTAAAAGCGTCTTTAAACAAGTTAGACCAATACAAACCGCTTTCTAACATACGTGCTGCCATCTTGCTTGCTCCAAAATATCCTCCACATTCCATTAAATGACAGAAACGAAGAACACTTTTTCTCTTCTTCCGGCACACATCGTCTGAAGAGTTGGTCATTACTGATGGGAGCGGGTATAAAGCGGAAACTGATAGAGATATACTATTAACCATGCATATGTAATAGTATAGCTATGAATGATTTTCTATTGACAATTATTTCTTTGTATTTAATTGGAAATTTGCATTAAATAAATGTTATTAGCATATGAACAATAATTGTGATTAGTACATTTTGTATGTATTTAATTGGACCAAGTAGAGAATGGATGTTTAGTACTGACTGTTAAACATATTCTCTAGGACATTAGAAATAATATTTATTGTTCTTAATCTTGATTTATTTTAATATGAGCAAACATTGATTGTCTTGTGCTTTGATTCATTAAAGGGTGAGTTTCATTATTGGAATAATATTCTTGGTGAACTGGGCAAAGATTTTTTATGTTTGTGAAATATTAATTAATGATAGAATCCATGTCTCGGTTTAGAGATTGATGATGCACTTTAAGTAAGCTTATAAGGTTTCATTGTGTAAACCCTGCAGGTGGATTTTAAATCCGACACATGAAATAAGTTGAGCGACAATCTTAAAGTTATATTGTGATTTAAATAAATTGTCAGTAAGTTATTTAAATGACAGCATCTGTAATCTTAACGTGGGGAACATTATTTTATTATGTTGTGGAATTGTAAAATAAATAAGGAGTTCAGTCATGAGTTTTTAGTGGAATAATTCATGATTAATTATAATAAGAATATGTTGGTCTACATAGGTTCTTATTATAATTAGTAGCCTGATTTATTTTATTCTTGCGGTCCCTGTAGTGCCCTAATTATTTGGAAAGTTAAGGATGTATTAAATAATAGATAAATTATTTAGTTTTAAAATAATTGATAATTATTTTAATTAAATAATTTTTTATTTAATTTATTTTATATTAAAAAAATATCTTCCTATCGAAGAGAGGTTTTTTAATATAAGATTGGAAAACCCTAAGAATAAATAGACACACGTTATTCTATTCTCTGCCACTCAGAGAGTTCCAAAAGAGAGATAGTTAGGGATTACTGCAGAAGATCGTGGGTGACTCCAAGATCTCTGGAAAGAAGACCGGTGAGCGATTCTGCGCTTCAAGAGGTCAGTTTATTGATTTGTTCGATAATGTTTTTAGTTTGCCTCATATAGTTTCGATGAGGGTTGTTTCCGCTTTATACCCGCTCCCATCAATTGGTATCAGAGCCATACGAAACTGTATGATGGTGGCTATTTTGTCATGTTTCAATCGTGTATCTATTATCTGTTTTGATTGTTTGATTGGTACATGGTTAAGAGAGCTTCAAGAGTTTTTGAAGGACAGTAGCACAAAAGTGCAGTAACTGATACAATTTTTTTTTGAACTGTAGTTTTTAATGGGCAATTAATATATATATATAAAAAAAGCATATATATATATATATATATATATATATATATATTTTGGGTGTTGGTTCGATGAGCAGGAGAGGGGCAAGAAAAGACAAAATTTGGTTTTTGTTTTGAAGATCAGTAGAGGGGCAAAAGAAAAAAAAAAAAAAAAAAAAAAGGGCCAGCAGCGTTAATGCAGGTTGAAGGGAAAAAGGGGCGGCGGCTAGGGCTTCTTCGTGAAGAAGAAGCTGCTGCTGCTTGCCAAATTTCCCTTCTGGTCCCTCAATTTGTTAAATTTTATATTTTGATCCCTGATCTTTAAGTTTTTTATTTTTTGACCCTGGATCTTCTGTTTATTATATTTTAACCCCTGAACTTTAATTTTTTATATTTTGACCCAGAAAGTATCAGTTATTCTGTTTTGGCCCCCTGGAGTTATTTAAATTATAAAGTGACCCTGATTGTTTCTGGTATTATTAAAATTGCCTAGACTTTTTTCGATTTTTGCAATTTTGGCCCAATAGTTTCTGTTTTATGCAAAATAGTCCAAACAAGTTCTGAAATTTACGAAATGGCCCAGAATGTTTCTGTTTTTGCAAAATAAACCCAGAATGTTTTAATTTATTTGCATAAATAGACCAGAACACTAAATTTTAACATTTTCAACCAAAAATGTTAATTTTATTTGCAAAATTGTCTTAAAAATATATTATTTTGCAATTTTGATTATAATTAATTTATTTTAATTATATGAATTAATTTGTGAGTGGTTTTTTGTTACTTTCTAGTTGTAATTATTTGCATTTCTTCCCCATCGGAAGATGTCATGTTTTAATATAATTACTGAGCTAGTCTAATTTGTCTGTATTGATTTAACTCTCCATCTGAGTAAATTAATTAGTGACATGAATCAGATGTAATATTTTCTCACACATTAATGTTAATTTAAGAGGCATGTTATCTCCCATCGAGTAGTATGTGCCGGTCTTATCTAATTATAATATGCAAAACATGTGATTGGTTGAATTCTCCCATCGAGGTTGCTATTCATGAGTGTTGTGAATGTGTATTTTTTTTTGAATTGTGATATCAATGTTGTATATTTGCAATTTTGATTTATTCAATGTTTATTATTGATATGCTATTTTTGTTTAATGCATTATATAGAAATGGCATCATTCAGTCCCCTTGCAAACATCTTAACCCAAAACAAACTTGAGGGTCCAAACTATGTTGACTGGAAGAGGAATTTGGACATTTTGCTTACTGCTGAGGAGTATAAGTTTGTGCTTACTGAAGTTTGTCCTGAAAAACCCGGTGAGGGTGCCTCTGAAGAGGTCACCAGAGCTTACCAGAAATGGGTTAAAGCTGATGAGATGGCGCGATGTTACATTTTGGCTTCTGTGTCAAATGTTTTGCAACATCAGCATCAGAAGATGGACACAGCTTTTGACATGCTCGAAAATCTCAAGGAGATGTTTGGAGATCAAACTAGTGCAGCAAGGCAAAATGCACTGAGGGAGATTCTTACTTCCAAAATGGAGGAGGGAACTCCAGTTAGAACTCATGTCTTGAAGATGATGAGTCTTCTGAATGACATGGAGGTTCTTGGTGCTGAGGTTGACAATGCTACACAGGTAGAAATGATCTTGAACACTTTGCCAACCAGTTTTCAGCAGTTTCGTTTGAACTATAACATGAATAAGATGGATTTCACTCTGTCTAAGTTGCTGAATGAGCTGGTGGCTGCTGAGACTATCATTAAGCAAGGAGCTACACCTGTTGTGCTTAATGTTGAGCGAGGTTCTTCTTCTGCCCAGAACAAGGGTAAGAAGAAGAAAAATGCTCACAAGGCTAAGCCTAAAACGAGTGGTGCATCTACTAGTGCAAGTGTTGCTGTGAAAAAGCCTAAGGGTAAGTGTTTTCACTGCAAGCAACCTGGGCACTGGAAGTCACAATGTCCAACATGGTTAGCCAAGAAGAAGCAAGGTATGTCTCTGTTTTATATGCTGATAGTTGAAACCTGTTTAGCGGTGTTGACTACACTCCAATGGTGTGTAGATTCTGGAGCCACTAATCATGTCTGCAATTCATTGCAGGGGTTTCAGGTAACTTGTCAGCTAAATAAAGGAGATGTAAGCATTTTTCTGGGAGATGGCACAGAAGTTGCAGTTCTAGCTATAGGAAATGTTTCTTTGAATTTTGAGAATAATAGAACATTGTTTTTGAAGGATGTTTTATATGTACCTTCAATTAGAAGGAATTTAATTTCAGTTTCTAGTTTGAGCAAGAATGGATATTCGGTTTGTTTTAATGAATTTTATGATGATTCTGTCGTTATTAAATTTAGAAAACAAATGATATGTTCTGGCTCAATGATTGATGATCTTTTTATTCTCAAAGTTTCACCTGAACTGCAAATTCCCAATTCTGAAGTTAATAACTTTGATGTCATTGTTCCATTGAAAAGAAAACGTCCTATTGAATTTAGTCATACCTATTTGTGGCATTTAAGGCTTGGTCATATTAATTTAGATAGGATTTCTAGGTTGGTCAAGGATGGACCATTGAGTTCATTGAAAGTGGAGGCACTACCAACCTGTGAATCTTGTTTAGAAGGTAAAATGACTAAGAGGCCTTTTCCTATAAAGGGTAATAGAACTAATGATGTACTTGAATTAATTCATTCTGATTTGTGTGGTCCAATGAGTGTCCAAGCTAGGGGTGGTTTTGAGTATTTTGTGACTTTCACAGATGATTACTCAAGATATGGATACATTTACCTGTTGCGCCGTAAGTCTGAATGCTTTGAGAAATTCAAAGAGTTCAAGGCAGAAACGGAGAAACGACATGGAAAATATATCAAGTCGTTATGGTCTGACCGTGGTGGCGAATACCTCTCTAGGGAATTCATTACTTATTTATCAGAAAAAGGAATTACTTCACAGTTGTCTGCACCTGGTATGCCACAACAGAATGGTGTAGCAGAAAGAAGAAATAGGACGCTTATGGAAATGGTTAGATCAATGATGAGTTATTCAGATTTGCCCATTTCGTTTTGGGGGTATGCCATAGAAACAGCAGCATATATTCTGAATTTGGTTCCATCTAAGTCAGTACCTAAAACTCCTACAGAACTGTGGACTGGGCGAAAGCCAAGTCTAAGTCATGTTCGGATGTGGGGTTGTCCAGCCCATGTGCTGAAAGGGAAAGCAGATAAGTTGGAATCAAAAACAGACTTATGCTTCTTTATTGGATATCCTAGAGGAACGAAAGGTGGTTTATTTTATAGTTCTCAAGATAAAAAGGTCATTGTTAGCACCAATGCACATTATCTTGAGGAAGACTATATTAAAAACCATATTCCCAAAAGTCAATTAGCCTTGTATGAATTGAGAGGAGAAAATATACCAACTAGAACCTTTCCAATAGAACAACAACCTAAACCATCACTGGTTGGAGCTGACATTCCATTGCCTAGTCGCAGTGGAAGAAATGTTAGTCGACCAGTAAATCAACATCAGCCTGAACATTCAGTACCTAACATTTCACTACCACCTGAAAGTAGTAGGAGTTATGTAGAAACTGAAGTGGCAGCTGTTGATCCAAATATACAGGAGCACAATGTTGGGGCTTCTAACATTTCATTGCCTCCTGGTGATGACAGACATGTTGAAGTTCAGAACATGATCAAAATGTAGTCCCACCAGTCATGGACTTGCCCGGCTTTACAGCCACAGCAAGATGAAGGTGTGATTGTAGAACCTGTAGTACTTCGTCGTAGTGGGAGAATTAGACGACCACCGGTTCGATATACACTTTTGGGAGAAGCTTTTGATAGAATCCCTGAAGAAGTGAATATTGAACCTGTCTGTTACGATGAAGCACTACAAGATAAAGATGCTGATAAGTGGCTTATAGCTATGAAATCTGAGATGGAGTCCATGTACTCTAATCAAGTCTGGGAACTTGTAGAACCACCTGAAGGGGTTAAACCCATCGGATGCAAGTGGATCTATAAGAAAAAGAGGGGTATAGACGGTAAAGTGCAAACTTATAAAGCAAGGCTTGTTGCGAAAGGGTTTACTCAGAAAGAAGGGATCGATTATGAGGAAACTTTTTCGCCGGTAGCCATGCTAAAGTCTATTAGAACTCTTCTATCCATTGCAGCTCATTATGATTATGAGATTTGGCAAATGGATGTCAAGACAGCTTTCCTAAATGGAAGTCTTGATGAATGCATCTATATGAAGCAACCAGAAGGTTTCATAAACAATGGCCAAGAAAATTTGCTTTGCAAATTGAATAGGTCCATTTATGGGCTTAAACAAGCATCTAGGTCATGGAATACTTGTTTTGACCAGGCGATTAAAAGTTTGGGCTTTGATCAGTGTCATGATGAGTCTTGTGTGTATAAGAAATGGAATGGTAGTAAGGTTGTTTTTCTAGTACTATATGTGGATGATATTCTGCTTATAGGGAATTGTGTAGGTATGTTGAATTCTGTCAAAGATTGGCTATCCCAACGTTTTGATATGAAGGATTTGGGAGAGGCTGCTCATATTCTTGGGATTAAGCTTATGCGGGATCGCAAGAAAAGGATGATTGGCTTATCTCAAGCACTTTATATTGATACCATTCTTGCTCGTTTCAGCATGCAGGATTCCAAGAAGGGTTTTCTTCCCTTCAGACATGGAATCACTCTATCTAAGGACCAATGTCCTAAGACACCTGAGGAGATAGAGAACATGAAGGCAGTTCCATATGCTTCTGCAGTTGGAAGCCTTATGTATGCAATGTTGTGTACCAGACCTGATATCTGTTTTGCTGTTGGCATGGTTAGCAGATTTCAATCTAATCCTGGGCGAGAACACTGGACTGCAGTCAAGCATATAATCAAGTACTTGAAAAGGACTAGGGATTATATGTTAGTTTATCAGTCTGACGATCTTGTACCCATTGGGTATACAGATTCGGATTTTCAGACTGATAAGGACTCTCGGAAGTCAACCTCTGGTAATGTTTTTGTCTTGGGAGGTGGAGCCATAAGTTGGAGGAGTATTAAGCAAACTTGTGTTGCTGACTCCACCATGGAAGCTGAATATGTGGCAGCTTCTGAAGCTGCAAAGGAAGCTGTATGGCTTAGGAACTTCCTTATGGATCTAGGCGTAGTTTCTTCAGTGCAATTGCCTATTACACTTTATTGTGATAATAGTGGGGCAGTTGCAAACTCGAAGGAGCCACGGAGCCATAAAAGGGCAAAACACATTGAGAGGAAGTATCATTTGATACGAGACATAGTTCAAAGGGGAGATGTGGTAGTGACAAAGATTGCATCGGAAAACAACCTGGCAGATCCTTTTACAAAAAGCTTACCAGCAAAGACTTTTGACAGTCATGTAGAAGGAATGGGAGTTAAAGTTATAGATGCATGGTTATGAGTCTAAGTGGGAGATTGATAGAGATATACTATTAACCATGCATATGTAATAGTATAGCTATGAATGATTTTCTATTGACAATTATTTCTTTGTATTTAATTGGAAATTTGCATTAAATAAATGTTATTAGCATATGAACAATAATTGTGATTAGTACATTTTGTATGTATTTAATTGGACCAAGTAGAGAATGGATGTTTAGTACTGACTGTTAAACATATTCTCTAGGACATTAGAAATAATATTTATTGTTCTTAATCTTGATTTATTTTAATATGAGCAAACATTGATTGTCTTGTGCTTTGATTCATTAAAGGGTGAGTTTCATTATTGGAATAATATTCTCGGTGAATTGGGCAAAGATTTTTTATGTTTGTGAAATATTAATTAATGATAGAATCCATGTCTCGGTTTAGAGATTGATGATGCACTTTAAGTAAGCTTATAAGGTTTCATTGTGTAAACCCTGCAGGTGGATTTTAAATCCGACACATGAAATAAGTTGAGCGACAATCTTAAAGTTATATTGTGATTTAAATAAATTGTCAGTAAGTTATTTAAATGACAGCATCTGTAATCTTAACGTGGGGAACATTATTTTATTATGTTGTGGAATTGTAAAATAAATAAGGAGTTCAGTCATGAGTTTTTAGTGGAATAATTCATGATTAATTATAATAAGAATATGTTGGTCTACATAGGTTCTTATTATAATTAGTAGCCTGATTTATTTTATTCTTGCGGTCCCTGTAGTGCCCTAATTATTTGGAAAGTTAAGGGTGTATTAAATAATAGATAAATTATTTAGTTTTAAAATAATTGATAATTATTTTAATTAAATAATTTTTTATTTAATTTATTTTATATTAAAAAAATATCTTCCTATCGAAGAGAGGTTTTTTAATATAAGATTGGAAAACCCTAAGAATAAATAGACACACGTTATTCTATTCTCTGCCACTCAGAGAGTTCCAAAAGAGAGATAGTTAGGGATTACTGCAGAAGATCGTGGGTGACTCCAAGATCTCTGGAAAGAAGACCGGTGAGCGATTCTGCGCTTCAAGAGGTCAGTTTATTGATTTGTTCGATAATGTTTTTAGTTTGCCTCATATAGTTTCGATGAAGAGTTGGTCATTACAATACTTGAACAAGATAGGCTCCTCCCAATAGTAATATTTAAGATCCTGAAAGAATTCTTTCTTTTGTTGATAAGAAAGATTGGGAGGAGTAATCTTGCAAGCAAGGTAGTTAACTATATCGGCATACCATGGAGCTTATATATTTGCTAGAAGAAGAAGATGTTCATGGGGGAAGTCTTCATTAATTTGCAACTCTGCTTGCCCTTCTTCCCCCAACTCAAGTCTTGACAAGTGATCAGCTACAAGGTTCTCGGTTCCCTTTTTATCACGAATCTCCAAATCAAATTCCCATAAGAGAAGAACCCAACGAATTAGTCTATGCGTTGCATCTTTCTTTTCTAACAAATATTAAATAGCTGAGTTATCAGTGTAGACTATTGTTTTAGCTCCAATTAAATATGCTATAAATTTATCAAAAGCAAAAACTATAGCAAAAAGTTCTTTTTCAGTGGTGGTATAATTTAATTGTGCATCATTTAATGTATGACTAGCATAATAATGACATGCAACTTCTTTTCTTTTCTTTGCCTAAGAACAGCGCCTATAGTATGATCACTAGCATCATACATGAGTTCAAAAGGTAGGCTCCAATCCGGTGTAGCAATGATAGGAGATGAGATCAATTCTTTGCTCAACCTGTTAAAAGCATTCAAATACTCTTGTTTAAAATCAAAAGGAACATCGTTAACTAATAAATTACAAAGAGATTTTGTGATTTTGGAGAAATCCTTGATAAATCTCCTGTAGAAACCTACATGAGCAAGAAAACTCCTTACTACTTTTACTGAATAGGGAGGTGGTAGCTTTTCAATTACCTCTATCTTGGCTTTGTCCACTTCAATCCCTTTTTCCGAGATTTTATGCCCTAAAACAATTACCTTCACTAACCATAAAATGACATTTTTCCCAATTCAAAATAAGGTTAGTATCTTCACATCGCTGCATTACTAGAGAGAGGTTATAGAGACAAGAATCAAAAGAAGAACCAAACACAGAAAAATCATCCATAAATATTTCAATAAAGTTCTCAATCATATCAAAAAAATATGGACATCATGCACCTTTGAAAAGTCGCAGGAGCATAGCATAACCCAAAAGGCATTCTTCTATAACCAAAAGTACCATAAGGGCAAGTGAAAGTGGTCTTTTCTTGATCCTTGAGAGTTATAGGTATTTGAAAATACCCTGGATAACCATTTAGAAAGCAATAATAAGTTAGCTGTAAGTCTTTCAAGCATTTGATCAATAAAAGGCAAAGGAAAGTGATCTTTGCACGTTGCTTTGTTCAACTTTCGATAATCAATACACACATGCCAAACTGTGACAGTTCTAGTAGGAATTAACTCATTATTCTTGTTAGACATAACTGTCATACCTCTTTTCATTGGGATAACATGAATCGGGCTTACCCAACTGCTATCTGAAATTAGATAGATAATGCCAGCATCCAAAAGCTTTATGATTTCAGCTTTGACTACTTCCTTCATGTTTGGATTCAATCTCCTTTGATGCTCAATTGAAGGTTTGTAGTCTTCTTCCATTAGGATCTTGTGCATGCACACACTTGGACTTATTCCTTGCAAATCTGAAATTGACCATCCTATGGCTTTTTTATGCTTTTCTAGAACCTGCTATAACCTTTTCTCTTCATCAAGTGATAAATGAGAAGAAATAATGACAGGAAAAGAATTATTCTCACTTAAGAATGCATACTTTAAATGAGGTGGAAGTTGTTTTAATTCTTGCTTTGGTAATTCACTTACTTCCTTACCTTTGATGCTTTGATCATCAATGTCACCTTTATCAATGGTCACTTTATTTTCAAAATTCAAGGTGTCTTTTACACAATCATCAATAACATCAATTCTAAAGCAATCATTATAATCCATAGGAAGTTTACAAGATTTAAGAACATCAAAAACAACTTCCTCTTAACCAACCCTTAAGGTTAATTTACCTTCATAAACATCAATCAATGCTCTTGCAGTTGCAAGGAAAGGTCTTCCAAGGATTAAGGATCCTTCTCTATCTTCATCAATGTCAAGAATAACAAAATCAACAGGAAAAATAAATTTACCTATCTTGATGAGCACATCTTCTACAATTCCTCTTGGGTATTTGATTGATCGATCTGCCAACTGTAGAGACATTCTTGTTGGTTTCAGCTCTCCCATCCCTAGCATCTTAAAAACTTCATAAGATATAAGATTAATACTTGCACCTAAATCTGCTAAAACTTTTTCAAAATCAAGATTTCTAATATTACAAGGGATAAAAAAACTTCCTGGATCTTTTAACTTTGGATGTAATTTATTTTGAATGATAGCACTACACATCTTTGTTAACATTATCGTTCCTTGATCATCGATCTTCCTCTTCTTGCTCTGGATCTCCTTCAAGAATTTCGCATAGCTGGGCATTTGAGTAAGGACTTCAGCAAAAGGGATGTTTATTTGAAGCTTTTTGAAGACATCAAGAAACTTGAGGAAACTCTTATCATCTTGTAATTTCTTGAGCCTTTGTGGGAAAGGAACAGGTGGGATATAACGCTTTACTTCCTCTTTTTCTTCTAGGCCAATGATGGGGATCTTCTTCTGCTCTTTCCTTTCTTCCTCCTTTCTGGTTGGATCCTCTAATTGTTTGCCATCCCTCAAAGTGATAGCTTGTACATGTTCGTTGGAATTTTTCTTAGTGTTACTAGGTAACGTACCTTGGGGTCAAGAAGTTATCATGTTTATAAACTGCCCTAATTGAATTTCCAAGTTCCTTATCGCAACTTGTTGGATTTTGTTGTTTTCTTGAGTTTCATTCATGAAGTCCATGTGAGATTTGGAGAGAGCAGTAAGAAGGTCATCTTGAGTCCTTTTCTCTTGAGAAGGAAAACCTGGTGGTGCATTCAAGGCATTGTTTGGATTCCCAAGAGAAAGATTAGGATGATTCCTCAATCTGTTATCATAAGAGTTAGAATACAGGTAATTCTTCCTTCCTTGATTCATCACATAGTTGACTTGCTCCAAAGTTTGCAGATTTAAAGAATCCAACATGTACTCTCCAATTCCATGTTGTCCACTACACCTGTAACATGCTTTCACAATAGAATTAACAGAGTTAGTAGTCAACAAATCCAACTTTCTTACCATATTATCCACCTTGGTATTGAGTGCAGTAATGGCATCAATCTCATAAACTCCTGCAGGCTTCTTCCTTTCGAAACTGTGTTGATAATGGCTGTTGCTTGCCATCTCTTCTATCAAATCATATGCCTCATTAATTTCCTTTCTTTCAAAAGATCCACCAGCAGCTGCATCTAGAGTAATTATTATATTAGGAGATAATGCATTATAAAAAGTTTGTACTTGTAACCACTTAGGCAAGCTATGATGTGGGCACTTCCTCAATAGGTCCTTGAATCTGTTCCAAGCTTCATACAAACTTTCTTGACCTTGGTGGGAAAAAGTCATTATCTCATTGTGAAGCTTTATGGTCTTTGAAGATGCAAAAAATTTCGCCAAAAATTTCTAAGCTAATTCCTCCCATGTTGTAAAACTTCCAGCAGGGCATGATTGTAACCAAGACCGTGCCTTATCCCTTAGAGTGAAAGGAAATAGTCTCAATTTTATGGCATCCTCAGAAACTCCATTTTGTTTGAATGTATCGCAAATCTCCAGGAAATTTATGATATGAGCATTAAGATCTTCACTAGGTAGACCTCCATATTGAATTGAGGTGGAAAGCATTTGAATAATTACAAGTTTCATCTCAAAACTGTTAGCTTCCACCCTAGGCCTAGTGATACTTGAGTTTGCTCCATTGAGAGAAGGAGTTGTATAATCTAGCAAGGTGCGGAGATGAGGTTGAGGTCTATCCTCTAGGTCGATTTCATTTGCCATGTTTGATTGTTTTCCTTGTTTGCTCTCACGTGCTCCCCTAGCGGTCTTATTCATATAACAAGTCTTTTTGATTTCTGGATCAAAGATTAAGAGCTCAGTTCTGCCTGATCTTCTTTGAATAAACACCTGAAATAATCTTCTAAAAAAAATTAAAAATAAGAATAAATGTCTAAATTAATAATAGGGTAATTAGTATTGATATTGGTAACTCCAATCCTCGACAACGAAGCCAAAAACTTGACAATGATTTTTCGCAAGTGTACGAAGTCGCGACAAGTAATAAAGAATGAGTAGAGTATCGTTCCCATGAGGATTGTATGCCAAGTACAAAAATTATGTTAACCTACTATTATTTAAATGGCAATCAAGGGAACTATTTTAAGAAATTAACTTCAACAAATAAAAGAGAATAAAAAGAGAATAAATGGCAAGCAAGCAATTTTTTTGATAATAAGAAATCAATGATTAAAAGCTACTAGGGATTTTGACTCCACTTAATTGTATCCAATTTATTTTATTAGTTTGATAATCAGTTTTAATTGTTCAAGTAGGAGAAACAACCCTGAAATCACTAACAAGCTCTCCCGATGTATTGTTAGCTTTTTTAACCCGATCTAATTACCTATCTTCCAATAGTGCAATCAAAAATGAATTAAATCATTAAGTTTTATGGTTTGTTTTGTGAATTCATAACCTAAGCTCATTAAATTATGAAAACCCCCCATCAGTAAAAACATATAACTTCCACATCAAGTTATTATTCTCATGTAATTTATTATCTTTTTCACATCAAAAACCCTTCTCCTGATAGTGATTAATGAAATAAATCAATCTAGGAGAGAAACTCTGCCTGGAAGCATTAAGTTCAATAATGAATTATACTTTGAACAAAGAAAAGCAAATCTAATATTATAAATTAGAAAGGAAATTAAGCTACATCAAATCCCTAGTATGAGAATTTAGTTCGACATAGTATTTAAATAAAATTCAATTAAACTTGAAAATAATTCCATAATCAATGTGAATAATGAAAAGTAAAAAACAAGATTAAAAGTTTAGAGATAAAAACCAGTCAACAAATAACGTGGACGGCCTCCTTGAATCTTGACACAAATCTTGGCTACTTGAAGTCTTAGAGAGAGAAAACCAATAGAACAAAAGATGGTATATCCTTCGATCCCCTGCACTGCATCTGTTCTCTCTTTATATAGACTTCCTAGGGAAAACTCTGGCTTCTTTTAGGAAATAGAGTCTTTATTGAGTAGGAAATCTCTTGGAGATAGGAGACTATTTAGGCTTTTAATTTCTTCTCAATTAGGACTCTCCCATACGTTTAAATAGGATTTAAACTTGATTGGCACGTTAGGAAAGTATCTCATGTGGGCCCATACAAGTGGTAGGGACTGGGCTGACGTTTTCGACTCAAAACGAAACTTGATTTTCAGTACGGGCGTGCCACTGGTAACGGTCTGGGCATGCTTTAGTTCTAAGGTAATCGGAGCATAGGCCATGCTCAAGTGAGCACGCTCTGAGATAAATTTGTGGCACGAGTGTGCTGGACCGCAGGGCTAGGGCGTGCCGGGCTTTGAGTTACCAGGATGGATGCAGCATGGGCTTGTGAATACCCAAATTTTGAGGCTCAAAGAGCCAATTTTTCCGGACTGCAAACAGTCCGGCCGGACTAAAGGCCATTTTGGAAGTTCACCGAAAGTATGCCAATATGGCATGTGAAACGTCCGGGACGTTGCGAGGATCGCGAATCTGGGCCCGAAATTTTTTTCGGAGGTCCGGAGCGCCCGGAAAGGCCTCCGGAGTGAAAAGATAGCAAGACCACCGACCACCGGCGGCCCAGCCACCGGAGCCGCGCGGCCCGGGCCAGCAGCCCCAGCCGCCGGACCAGTCCGTTTTTGCCTATAAATAGTGGCCTCGGCACTCCGTTTTCGGCACTCAGTCTGTGTTGACGGACGCTCCTTCTCCCTACGCTCCTTGCGATTCTTTATTACTTTCTTGCATCTTTTAAATTTTAGTTTTATTTTATTTTTTTGTGATACTTGGTCACTTAAAATTAAACTAAAATTAATTCCTTTAACGAGGAGCTTAACCTGGAGTTAAGAAGCGGTTGACGATTACATCAGGTACGTAAGTTAAACTTTGCCTATTTAATTTTAGCTCTTCATGCATGCTTCTTTTCTACTCCTAATAATTCTACAACTGCATAAATGCATTCATACCGTCATATAGGCAAGAAAATTGCCTCAATTAAAATGTGATTAAGCTAAATGCCCGGTTAATTAATAATCGTGGTATTAAAGTTTAAATCCGACAATATTGGCTCAAAATATCTAGTCTCTCAATGGCTATGGTATGATTGCCTTTATTTCGAACAATTTTCGGCTTAAGTCCAATTAATCAATAATTGTGATCAAAAGGCCTTAATCAATCACGTTCTTTTGGCAACAACTTGCCTAAATCAACACTTTTGACTAAAGGTCTTCAAATCAACACATTTTGGCTAAAAGCCTTTTAAATAACCAAACTTTTGGCAACAATTGCTTAAAATCAAAGTTTTGGCAAAATGTCTCAAAACTAAATCAATCTTTTGGTTTTAAAACCTAAAAATCAACCATTTTGGCAACAATCGCCTAATCAACACTTTTGGCAATTTATTACCTAAATCACAAAACTCTTTTGGCTAAAAGCCTTAATTCATTTTTGGCAAACAAATAAGTCCAATCAAACACTTCTTTTGGCTCAAAGCCATCAAAATCAACACTTTTGGCATCAAATGCCTAAAAATCAATTCTTCGGCACAATGCCTAAACAAAATGCACAAAGCATCCACACACTCATGCATTAAGCATCCCCATTCAAAGCCCTCTAGAGGAGGCCTATCGAACTACGTGGACTTTGATCTTCCATTCAAACGGAAGTACGTAGGCACGTTCGGGATTTCACCCCGAGCGGCAAGTCAAAATCACATAAACATTGTTCATTGGTCCAAATCACATCATCTTGCACCTTGCAAAGCATTCATTCATGGTTAGTTCATCAGCATGACATAGTCTCGGGATCCATCTCGGGTTTGCACACCATGCCTTAAACATTGGGATAATTGATCTAGTAATTAGGTTAATTAAAATCGGAGTCAACTTAGGGTTTTTTCCTAGTTTACCCTAAAATAATTAAACAAGGTGGCGACTCACACATCACGTGCGTTTCTTCCTTAGTCACATGCATTCTCATTGCATTGATGTTTTGGGGAGGGGTTCACAGTTTGGCGACTCTGCTGGGGACTGAATGTAATCTTTTTGCATAAAAGTGGACTACAATTGCTGTGTGAACTAACCAGCCCTTCTTTAGGGTTTTATTTTACAATGCTTTGTTTTGCAGGGTACCCTAGCAAGGATTAAGTATTCTTTCTTTAAGAATGCTTAATAAGGAAAACTTGAACTTGATTGGAATTTACTTTAAACCATTTAAATTTGTTGATTAATTTGCACGATTGAGAATCTTTTTCTCCATTGCATAAAAAATGAATTTCAAATGAATTTCTTCTCTCTCTGTTCAAACTTCTGAGTCTGGATAGCAAGTAGCGCTGATCGGCAGGTCTCTTTGATTATGTCGACGGATAGCCAAAGTGTCCTCCCTGTTACCGCAAACCACTCCTAATCCTTTTGGGGGTGGCCCATGAGTATGCGTACTGTTGGACCCACGTGAAACTCTTTGATTCACATGTGGTTAGGTATATCCATACTCAAGGTTCAAGGGTCCCTTATAAGCCAATTCTCTATTTGTGTCATAGCCTATAGAACCTATCCTTTAGGACTGTATGCACCCAATGATACGAATCATATCATTAAATGAAGTATGACGTGATGTTGTGCGCATTCATGACATATCATCTCATTAAAAAGAACATTCCATTTCAAAAGCAAAAAAAAAATTTTCTTTGAGAACTATGGTCCTTTCGAAAAGTCGAGCTGTCCAGCCCTAAGCACCCTACCTCACACTATCTCACATACCCTATGAAAACACCTTATATAGGATAGTCTAACCATTTTGACTATGTCCTTTCACAGGTGCCCCTCTAGAGACCACCCGTACTCGAAACACCAACTGAGCTCTCACACATAAGTCTGACAACCCCAACTGCACCAATGGCATTACTGTCTGATATTCAAAACCTCATAAAACAAATGGAAGCCAGAATGGAGGCTAGAATGAATGAGGCATTGGCTGCCCAGAGAACTGCCCTATTAGCTGAACTAGGTGGTGGTAATGGAAATGGGGCTTCCGCTGGGGGAAGTGGACCTGCTGCCTCCAATCAGGAACCTGGTGCTGAACCGACAAACCCTACCTTTAACCTGGATGACATGCCCTCTGGAACTGCTTCTGAGCTGGAAGCTCAGAAAATGAGAGAGAAGCTGGAATTGTTAGAAAGGTCAATCACTGCCCTTATGACACACAAGGAAGTGGTGGACATGGACTCCTTGTCCTTGTTCCCTGAAGCAAGACTGCCCACGAAGTTCGAAATGCCCAACATGGACAAGTTTGATGGAATCACTTGTCCCAAAACACACCTGAAAATGTATGTGGGTGCACTAAACCCGTTCGGCCTGAACAGTGAGCTCCTTGCTCAGTTGTTTCAGCAATCTTTGACTGGTGCTGCATTAAGATGGTTTGTAAGCTTGGATCGTTCCAAAATGAAGAATTGGGAGGACATATGCAATGCTTTTAACACGCAGTACCATTATAATGTCGAAGTGGATGTTACCCGGAGGGAGCTAGAAACCACTAAACAAAAGAACAATGAGCCCTTCTCCTCGTTCCTTTCGAGGTGGAGAGCCAAAGTTGCTCAAATGATCAACCGACCCTCTGAACAGGAACAAGTTGACATAATAATCAAGAATTTACTGCCTGTCTACCAGTCACAGCTTCAAACACAGTACTTGCCTACGTTCCAATCGCTCATTGCAACTGCAACTAAGGTGGAAGACTTAATCTAGTTGGGTCAACTCAAAGAAGACTCATACAAGAAGCAGAATCATGCTGGGTCCAGTGAGACAAATGAAATAGCCAGTATAATCCCCATGAATCCTTTACGTGTTGGGAATTTGGGAAACAATCAGCCAAGGAGGCAATACACTGATCTCGGCATGCCAATCCTTTTGGTGTTCCGAGAAGCAGTGAAAGCAAATTTACTGAAGCCCTTAGAAGCAAGGCCATTACCAAACCCCCTGCCCCGGAATGTCAAAGCCAATGAATACTGTGAGTACCATCAAGGACATGGGCACAAGACCGAATCATGCTGGACTTTGAAAAACCGTTTACAAGACCTGGTTGACAATGGGTCCATCATCCCAAGAGCAAGCTGAACATCAACCAATCCCTTGCCTAACCATGGGATTAATGCAAAAAAATTGCTGAACAAGAATTGTTCGATCCTTTCGAACTTTTCTTAAGAATGAATGAAGTTTGTGTCTGAGAAGGTTAAGACCAAACCTCCAAAAGAACAAAGGAGTTGTCCAAGACCAACAACAACCTGTCTGGTCGATTTAAGCATCGAGAAGAACAAAGTCACTACAGTCAATCCAATCCTAGTCCATCACAGTCCACCTAGCGTCTATCTTTTAGGGTCTAGTTTTAGTTTTCCTTTCATTTTCATTCAATTCAAATTTGTAAATCTAAGTGTCTTTTGTACACAAATTTTGTCTTATCAATAAAAAGGGATCAGTTTACGTTCCAATCATGTTTATACTCTTTCCCTATCCTTTGCTGTGAAAGCACAAAAAAAAAAAAACAAAAAATCGAAAAAAATAATAATAAAAAAAATTGAAAAATAAAAAAAATGATGACAAAAAAAAAGGATAATAAAAAATTGGCAAAGAAAAATGCATTCATCCTTTCATTTGCTCTGCATCAATCAAAGCTGGGGGCATCCTAAGAAGCACTGTCAAAGGGGAAGTTTTGAAGGGTAATCATGGAAAGGATCCAGCAAAGGGTACGCAAGACTTCAAACAGTACCGAGGTAAAGCCGATTGAAGGGGGTTAGGGCCAGAATGGTTTCTCCGAAAACCCAGGAATGGAAGATGCTCTGACAGAGAGGTGTCTGAATTTTGAGCTTGAAAGCGACAGAATAAAGAAGTTATGTTTGGAATTGGGCTGGGTCTGCATGAAGTCGCAATGCTATCCATACACTACTCAAGTCATCTCAGAATCAAGTTGCCTCGAAATTCTTTATGGAGAGGCTGCTTCTAAGCAAGTAAAAGAAAAAACGGGACAAAAGGAACCCCTGGTCAAAGGAAGCAAACAAGCAAAAGAAAAAAAACGGGTCAAAAGGAACCTCTGCACAAAAGAAAGGAATCAAGGACAAAGCTACAGGAAATCAAGTTGTCAAAAACGGGTCAACTGCAAGCTCTCCGTTAAATTCAAGCCCATCAAGGGTAGATGACAAATCATTTCAGCCATAAGGACAAAGACCAAGCGGCTGCTCACATTTTGAAAAAGCAAGTTAAAAGAAGCAGTCATTTCCACAAATTGGATGACAACAAACACTTTGAAAATCAAGCGCCAAGCATGGCACAGGCACAAGTGTCCTTATAAACAAGGATCATTTCTCAAAACAAGGAAAAGGAAGAGTCTCCTTAAAATTCCTTATGGAGAGGAGAACCATTGAGGAAATAAGTTTCAAATTCAGAGGAAGATAAAGTTCAAGAAAAGGAATCAAATTAACCTCAAGAATTCAAACATGGCGAAGCCACAAACTCAAAGCATAAAACTTCTTCAACACTCAAGCCACTCAAGTTACCACCACAATGTGGGTATTCAAAACTCTTTGTGATGAATACAAGTCATATTTCAGTCAACCAGTGCTAAAACCACTACAACGACAAAGTCAAATTCGCCTAGGGCCATCACTATCATACGAGCTCGAGTCAATAAGTTGATTCAACATCATCAAAATCGGGAATGAATCCCGTAAAGACATCAAGTCGGGAAGGAATCCCGCAAAAACATCAAGCCAGGAAGGAATCCCGCCAAGAAATCAAGTCAGAAATGAATTCTGTATTAATATCAAGTCGGGAAGGAATCCCGAAGAAATCAAATCTGAAGTGAATTCCACAATCAGCATTAAGGCGGAATTGAATTTTGCCCCAACAGCAAGTCGAAAACAAATTTCGCATCAAGTCGGAGATGAATTCCGCACCAGCCGAGCACGAAGTTCGCATCCCAGAGGGAACTACGAAAGACCTGATTCTCCCCATCCCCCGAAGAGTTCTTGGAGATACGTAGGCAGCCCAAAAGGCGCGGTCACAAACATAAGTTTTGCATCATAAATAACATTTTCTCTTTGCCAATATAAAAAAAATATATAAAAAAAAGAGAAGAAAAGAAAAATAAAAGCTGGAGTTGAAAACCCGAAAGGGCGGCTTCAGGCAAGAATTGAGCCTGCTAGAGTCGAAAACCCGAAAGGGCGGCTACTAGGCAAAAGTTAAGGAAAAAAAAAAAAGTGCTTTCATGAATTCTTTTAGAGAGTCCATTTTTGTAGGATAAACAGCAAAGTATGTCCTTAAAAAAAAAAAAATCCCTTTCAACGGTCTCCTTGGGAGTATATAAATCATTTTTTCCAGAAATCACTGAGTTCCTTCGAGTCAATATTCACTACAAGAAAAATTTAAGTCTCTAAATCGAGTCTCCAATGAGTCTTTAAAATCAAGTCTCCATCACCAGTGGTCATTCCACAACAATTCACAAAAATCGAGCCATTCTCAAAAGTTCGTTTTGAAAGCGTCACTCTTTGAGTCATTCCTCGAAAAAAAAAAGAGAGAGAGGAAAATGTCAATTCAATCCCCGGGGTTTCCAAAACAACCCTAAAAAATGTCAAACATATTCGTTGAGAGGTAATTCTTTAATACCTCATCGCCACTCGGACCATCGTTTCTTCGATCCTTTCAAACGAGCGATGTCATCCACATTGTCCGTTTCCTCGAGTCATATAAGTGGCTTTGTTCTCTTTGATTTCCTCAATCGATTGGACAAGTGCAACACAAATGTTTTGAAGAATTCCATGGTCATCACCATTCTGGGGGCAAGGAGTGATAAGAACCTTCACCATTCTCCCATCACAGAAGTAATCACGGAATTTTTAGTCTTTCATTAAGAAGAAATTCTATTTCAGCTAATAAGGGCATCAATTCTCTCAAGCAGGGGGCAAAATCCTCCAAGTCGGATTCAGGGGCAAGTGTTATGAAAAAAAAAAACATACACAACCCAGGGTGGAACCCAACCATTGTCAATCTCTTTCACACAAACCCAGGGTAGAACCCGGTTAATGGTTGACCTTTTTTACATAAAACCTAGGGCGAAACTCTAACCAATAACCAACCATTTTTCATCCAAAACCAAGCCATTTGATCATTTCGACTTTAGGTGGACCCTTGGTTCTCAAAGAAAAAAAATAAAACAAATCTCTTTTCAAGCCCTCAGTAAGAGGCAAAACATCTTTTCAAGTCCTCTAAGAGGCAAAACATCTTTGCAAGTCCTCTAAGAGGCGAAATCTCTTTTCAAGTCCTCAAAAAGGCAAAAATATTTTTAAGTTCCAAACATAAATCCATGCATTTTGATCATTTCATTTCAGAAGAAAAGACCAACGGCAGGGTTTCCTCCTTTGCCCATCCTCAAAATTTGCTCCTTCAGACAGCCACTGGCTCTCATAAATCATTTTTATGATAGCCAGTGGGGGGCAACTGTGAATACCCAAATTTTGAGGCTCAAAGAGCCAATTTTTTCGGACTGCAAACAGTCCGGCCGGACTAAAGGCCATTTTGGACGTTCACCGAAAGTATGCCAATATGGTACTTGAAACGTCCGGGACGTCGCGAGGATCGCGAATCTGGGCCCGGAATTTTTTTCGGAGGTCCGGAGCGCCCGGAAAGGCCTCCGGAGTGAAAAGATAGAAAGACCACCGACCACCGGCGGCCCAGCCACCGGAGCCGCGCGGCCCGGGCCGGCAGCCCCAGCCGCCGGAGCCGGCGGCCGAGTCCGGCCGCCGGGAGCCGGCGACCCGACCGCCGAGACCGGCCGCTGGACCAGTCCGTTTTTGCCTATAAATAGTGGCCTCGGCACTCCGTTTTCGGCACTCAGTCTGTGTTGACGGACGCTCCTTCTCCCTACGCTCCTTGCGATTCTTTATTGCTTTCTTGCATCTTTTAAATTTTAGTTTTATTTTATTTTTTTGTGATACTTGGTCACTTAAAATTAAACTAAAATTAATTCCCTTAACGAGGAGCTTAACCTGGAGTTAAGAAGCGGTCGACGATTAAATCAGGTACGTAAGTTAAACTTTGCCTATTTAATTTTAGCACTTCATGCATGCTTCTTTTCTACTCCTAATAATTCTACAACTGCATAAATGCATTCATACCGTCATATAGGCAAGAAAATTGCCTCAATTAAAATGTGATTAAGCTAAATGCCCGGTTAATTAATAATCGTGGTATTAAAGTTTAAATCCGACAATATTGGCTCAAAATATCTAGTCTCTCAATGGCTATGGTATGATTGCCTTTATTTCGAACAATTTTCGGCTTTAGTCCAATTAATCAATAATTGTGATCAAAAGGCCTTAATCAATCACGTTCTTTTGGCAACAACTTGCCTAAATCAACACTTTTGACTAAAGGTCTTCAAATCAACACATTTTGGCTAAAAGCCTTTTAAATAACCAAACTTTTTGCAACAATTGCTTAAAATCAAAGTTTTGGCAAAATGTCTCAAAACTAAATCAATCTTTTGGTTTTAAAACCTAAAAATTAGCCATTTTGGCAACAATCGCCTAATCAACACTTTTGGCAATTTATTACCTAAATCACAAAACTCTTTTGGCTAAAAGCCTTAATTCATTTTTAGCAAACAAATAAGTCCAATCAAACAATTCTTTTGGCTCAAAGCCATCAAAATCAACACTTTTGGCATCAAATGCCTAAAAATCAATTCTTCGGCACAATGCCTAAACAAAATGCACAAAGCATACACACACTCATGCATTAAGCATCCCCATTCAAAGCCCTCTAGAAGAGGCCTATCGAACTACGTGGACTTTGATCTTCCATTCAAACGGAAGTACGTAGGCACGTTCGGGATTTCACCCCGAGCGGTAAGTCAAAATCACATAAACATTGTTCATTGGTCCAAATCACATCATCTTGCACCTTGCAAAGCATTCATTCATGGTTAGTTCATCAGCATGACATAGTCTCGGGATCCATCTCGGGTTTGCACACCATGCCTTAAACATTGGGATAATTGATCTAGTAATTAGGTTAATTAAAATCGGAGTCAACTTAGGGTTTTTTCCTAGTTTACCCTAAAATAATTAAACAAGGTGGCGACTCACACATCACGTGCATTTCTTCCTTAGTCACATGCATTCTCATTGCATTGATGTTTTGGGGAGGGGTTCACAGGGCTGTGCTTAGGTGAACACGCCTTTGAATCGATATCATTCTGTGGCACGGGCGTGCCATATAGCACGGCTCACTACAAAAAAAAAACACGATTTTGCCACCGATTTTTGCAACCGCCCATTATCGGTTGCAATATGGCGGCAAAATTTCGACCATTTGCAATGAAAATTGAAGTTACAGACATTTAATATTCACCGACGGAATTGCAACTAATATCTGACAAATTTAGCGACGAATTTGCAACCGACTGCATATCGATTGCAAATTCTAGCGTTAATAACTCCCCCCAGTTTGGTTTTTATTTTGCGATTCAATTGCGATGAATTTGTGATCAATTTTGCGATGGATCTATCACCGTTTCACAATTCGTCGCTAAAGTGCATGCTGCAATTTAGCGCCAAACTTAGTTTTTCGTTTACAAGGGATTAGTGATTGATTTGCGACCAATACTGTTGCGACCGATTAGGGTCGCAAATTAAAGTGTGGCCTAGAAAATTCCAGAAACTATTTTCTTTTTTCTCTTCTTCTTCCCTCTTCAGCAAGCGCAGGCGTGCCCCTCTCCTCCTCTTATTTTTTCGACGACCAAAGACCTGCGCCGTGTCTCCTCGCCATCGACTCCTCACCGCTGTAGTCCGACCTTCCTTTCCCTTCGCTCCATTTCCATTTTTGGTGAGTGCAAAAGTCACAGCGAAGCTTTGACTGCAGCTCGATCGAGACAGTGGCATCTTCGTCCTTCCCTCCGAGCAACTCCGACGATTATCGCCGATAAGGTAAGCTGATTGTCCTCCCACTTCACTCCTTGACGAATTATTTTGTATAGATTAGGCGATTTATTGAACGAATTGATCAAAATGGGACTTAGGGTAATAAAAATTGGGATTTCATTAGATATTGACATAATTTGTAGTAGTTGGCTATAGAACTGAGTTCTATATGAAATTTGCTATGTTTTTTTGTAAGAGTTGTAAGATTCTGAAACCATGTACCTCCGACCACCGTAGAAGGCGGCAATAGCAGTGGCTCCAGTGACCAGAGTTCCCAAGAGGCAGAATGTTGCATTTTTCGTGTAGATTATAAACATATAATTAGTTTTACTATCTGACATCAATTGATATTGAACTGTGGATTGACGTAAATTTAGAAATTAGGCTTCAGGCTGAAGAATCACGGAAAGTCGATAAAACAAGAACTATACGATCTTAGAAAGGTTTAATTAGCTAGTTAGCAAAGTAATTAAATTTTCTTAGTGTTTAAAATAAGTTATATGTATGAATTTGATAATAATTAGGATGTTTTCGTTTCTATGAAGTTAATACTAATGAAGGTTAATATTATTAAGTAATATAGTCGACTATTAATTAAGGATTAATAAGTGTATTTTCAAAATTCCTAGTTGAAAGATATATATGTAAATGCTTATTCATATTCAATAGACGATGATTCATGGATCATTAACTGTAATTACGAGATCTTAATTAATAAGAAAAGAATGGATGAGTTTGTTTGTAAATTAGTAGTATATAATTATTAAAGGTATATATATATATATATATATAGATAGATAGATAGATAGATAGATAGATCATCTAGCCTATTTTTCTTTAATCTTTCTTCTATTTTTTCAAATAATACTTCGATTTATTCCATGGAACACAACGCAGTTTGCAATCCATCTTCATCATGCGGAAGAAATATTACAGAAAAAACTCAAATCATGAAATCTTACAAAGACATCCTATCAGGTACTTTTACTACTTCTATTCCTATCAAATCTGGAAGTAAGCATAAGGGCGTTCCCTCTATATCTTTCTGTAAAGAGGAAGTCTCCATCTTGGCTCAATGCTTCTCCTTAGCATTGGTAGCATCCTTCTCACAAGACCGGCCGTCATTGGCTTCTTTGAAAACTTGGTTCGAGAAGGTTGGCTTTACGGGAGGACCATCTATTGGGCTTCTTGATGACAGGCACATTCTGCTGAACTTCACCTCCCATGAAGATTACCAGCGATGCTTTCTTAGGCGTAACTGGACTGTGCAAAAATTCCCTATGAAAATTACCAAATGGTCTCCGGACTTTGATCCTAGGTTTGACAATCCAATTGTGCCTGTTTGGGTCTCTCTCCAACATCTTCCAATCCACTTACACGACAGAAATGCATTGTTCTCCATTGCAAGCCTGCTAGGTACGCCTATTACCCTTGATGCTGCAACTGCTTCTTTCTCTAGACCATCTACTGCACGTTTCTGTGTTGAAATGGATATATCCTCAGAACTACCTCAAAAAATAAGGGTAATGAATGGGGACACAGAGCTTTACCTATATCCCAACTATGAAAAAGTCCCATTTTATTGCAAAACCTGTCATCAGATTGGTCATCAAGAATCATCATGCAGAAAACTCATAACAGATGTTCAATCCAGTGAACCAAGATCGGAAGCTGCCAAACATAAGGCAGCAAATAATCTACACAGTTGCCAGGCACAGAAAAGCACTGGGTCCCAAAAGTCACCAAGAATAATGTGCAAACAAAAAAGTCCACACTGGACACAATAATTCAAAATAATACAGAGCAAAAGTCCAACGTGGACACTGTAGCACAGCATGCTAATGAGAAAACAGTGCAGTCCAACCTTGATACAGTAACTCAAGAGAATCATTTGGCTACCACTTTGGAGATTATCGAGGCTAAAATTCAAAACAATTCAATCGAGGTGGTCCCTACTGAAGACAATATGGTACATGATGATCAATTACCTCCTCTCTCAAATAATGAAGGTGAAAATCCCCTGAAAGTTCTGGATAATCCTCTTAGCTCCTGGAGTCCTCAAGCAATATTGGTACCCAGTGAACCTGCATACACAGAAAATAATTGCAATGATGGTCACATTGAAGACATTTCTACATCCCTCACCAAACTCAATCAGGAAGAGCAGGAACTCCTCAAAGCAATGCCAGCTCAAATCAACCTGGACAGAGAGGAAGAAGAATTTAGTAAAGATGATAATACTACTACAGAGGACACTAATACTCTGGTAAGACTTGCCACTAGTGATACTGAATTTGATGGGAAGATGCATCATAGAAGAAAGCAACAATCTAGCAGAATATGCACCCGGAGTATGGCACAAGCTTCTACCCTCACCCATACCTCATGAATTGTTTATTCTGGAATGTATGTGGTATAGAAGAAAGTGACCTATTGGAGAATGACACTTTGGGCAAATCTTATACCTGGACTGGTATTCGAAGAAATGGGAGGATCTGGAGAAGAATTGACAGAGTATTCTACAACCTTCCAATGACAGACATTTTCCCCAACCTTACCACTCAAATTCTAGCCAGAGGAACCTCAGATCATAATCCCTTACTCTTGAAAGGTTGGCTGCCTCAGGGATAGGGACCAAAAAGCTTCAGATTTCTTAATGTTTGGACTTCCCATCACTCATTTCATGACACTGTTAAGAAAAGTTGGGACTCTAATCCTCCTTGTAATGGCATGCATGGTCTAATGCTCAAGCTTAAATTTCTTAAAGAAACACTCAGAAGATGGAACTCAGAGGTCTTTGGGAATATTTTTGACAAAATTAACAGGGCAAAAATAACAGCAAGGGAGGCAGAAATAATTTTTGAAAATAATCCAACAGCAGCAAACAGAGCTCTAGCATTCCAAAGAAGGGCAGAATTGACAAAAGCAACTAATGAGGAGTACTACTATTGGAAACAAAAGGCAAATGTGAAGTGGCTTAAGGAAGGAGATGCAAATACAAAATTTTACCATAACCTAACCAAAGAAAAAAGAAGACAGCAAGCTATCTTAACCATTAAAAGGGAGGATGGAACATGGACTGATAATCAAGATGAAATCAAAGAGGAGGCCATCCAATTTTTCTCTAATCTGTACCAATTTCAACCAGTGGAGGAAGATGAGGATTTCTTCTCAAGTATACCAAGGATCATCACACAAGAAGATAACTCACATTTGTTATCCATCCCAAATGAAAAGGAAATTAAGGAAGCAATATGGGATTTGCATCCAGATAGTTCAGCAGGTCCAGACAGTTACAATGGATATTTCTTTAGAAAATGTTGGGATATTATTCATACTGATGTCACCTCAGCTTGCCAAGAATTTTTTCTGGGGGTGAAAATT
The DNA here is from genome assembly GCF_041381405.1 of Jatropha curcas. Lineage (NCBI taxonomy): Eukaryota > Viridiplantae > Streptophyta > Magnoliopsida > Malpighiales > Euphorbiaceae > Jatropha > Jatropha curcas. Next base: position 21,198,189 of record NC_143156.1, on the reverse strand, counting down.
CCAAAAAGCTGCAGGAAGCACCCTAATTGCTCTTATTCCCAAGACTGAAAGTCCTAATAGAATGGATCAATTCAGGCCAATATGCTTATCAACCTTCTTTAGCAAAATCCTCACCAAGATACTAGCAACCAGGCTCTCTAAAGTTCTACACAAGATAATATCAGTGGAACAGGCTGGTTTTATCCCAGGAAGAAGCATTCATCAACATATATTAATAGCCAAGGAAATGATTCACCTTTTGGACAAAAAAGTGAGAGGGGGGAACCTAGTTATCAAGCTTGACATGAAGAAGGCATTTGATATGATGTCCTAGACCTACATTTCAAAGATATTGAATGCATTTGGATTCTCTCCTAAATTCCAAGATCTTATTATTCAATTTCTAGACAGTACCTACCTCTCAATTTTAATTAATGGAAGTCCACAAGGTTTCTTCAAACCAAGTAGAGGGGTAAAGCAAGGAGACCCACTTTCCCCCCTACTTTTTATCATTGCTTCTGAGGGTTTCTCTAGAGGCTTTAACAAGCATTTCACATCAGGAGTTCTTACACCATATTCTCTTGGAAGACACTCTCAACTGGTCAGTCACCTAGCCTATGCAGATGACTTAATACTATTCACCAATGGAAGTTTGCCTAATCTGTTGAAACTCAAGCATTTCCTTAATAGATTCCAATCAGTATCAGGACAAAGGATAAACCTCCAAAAAAGTCATTTCATAGCATCAGAAAAATTGGGGAGCCACAAACTTAGAGCAATGGAGAGAGCCCTGGGTATGTCAAGGAGCAGTCAGCCCTTTGAATATCTAGGTGCTCAGATATTAAAGGGCATCAATAGAACTAAATACTGCACCAAACTCCTTAATCTATTTGACAAAAAACTCAATGGATGGGTCAAGCAAACTCTATCTCTAAGTGGTAGACTAGTCCTGATAAAGCATGTCCTAAGTGCCATCCCTCTACATACTATGGCAGCTTCCCCTCTTCCAAAATTAGTTATAAAACTTTTAAACAAGAAAATGGCAAGGTTCTTCTGGGGCTCAACAACTGATGTAAATAAGCATCAGTGGGTGAAGTGGAGTAAACTATGCATGCCTACTACACAGGGAGGTCTAGGAATCAGAAGCATAGACAAACTTCAAAAATCCATAAATTTAAAAATTTGGGAAGACTATGTTGCTAATAACTCTTGGTGGGGACATTTTATGCATTCAAGATATCCAAGGGGGGACAACTTTATTGCCAAACTAGTGGACTCTCCTATTTGGAAAACTATCTGTTCTTTCAACGATAGAGGGAAGGAGTTGATAGCAGAGGTTCCTAAGGATCCAAACACAACCACTCATTCTCTATCTCAGATTTATACATGGTGTCAAGGACAGACCATTGGCTCATTCATAGACAAAGCTATATGGAGTTTCAAACAAGTTCCAAAAATTAAGGTTTTCTTATGGAAACTTTTAATAGAAGTCTAGCTGTGCCTGACAATTTGCGGAAGATAGGGTTCCACCTACCCACCCAATGCCCTTTTTGCAAGAAAGACGAAGCTACCAATAACCATATGTTTTATACATGTACAAAACTTAAAACAATATGGTTTTTCTTTGCTGATATTTTGGACTTGCAGGTAATAACAGCTAATAACTATCACCAGATATGCATGCTATGGTGGCTACAAGCAGGGGAGAAAGATATTGTCAAAATCATAAGGGGTGTGCTACCAGGAATTATTACTTGGCACATATGGAAAACATATAACAACATCACTCATGGTGAGGATCAATTCAATCAGAACAGGCTGATACAGGAAATTACATGGATGACTTACCATTGGGCAATGAATCTTGAGCATTCCAGACTAGCCAAAAATCACGAAAGATTAATTCTTGCAAAGCTTACTCCCCAATATCACCTACACATTTCGGATAGAATAATTAGAGTCAGTTGGGTACCACCAGACAAAAATAAACTTAAAATCAACACAGATGGAGTGAAGGGAAGAAATGGAGGGGCTGGCGCTGTGATCATTAGGGATTACCAAGGAAGATTCATAGCTGGTCTATCTTTCAAAATTGACGCATCACACTCGCTAGATTTGGCGATGGAAGTTGCATTCAAGGGAGCTCTCTGGGCAATTAACCTAGGTGAAATTCAATGTTTGGAGACCGACTCTGTGGATTTGAAGAAACGGACTGAAACGGCGAATGATAATTGGGTCTTCAAAAAATTGCTGGTGGAGCATAACATTCACATTCAACATATTTTTAGAGAAGGGAACCAAGCTGCACACCATTTAGCTTCATTTTCTCTTAAACATAATTTGTACACCACTTTTATTACATTCTCAAGTTTGCCCAAAATAGTTAGGGGGGCTATTCTTACCGATGTATCTTCTCCTATTTTTCATTATCAATAAAATATATATTTCTTTTAAAAAAAAAAAAAAAGATAGATAGATAGATAGATAGATAGTTACACAAGAAGGATGTAAAGGTTAAGCTAATATTAGTTTTCAATTGTTTATTTACTTAGTTATTTGCTTATTTGCTTAACCTTTTACAGTGAAGTTAAATTTTAGGGGTTAAGAGTAATTAAATTAAGTTTCGAAGTGGTTTAATCAAATTTTAGGTGCGGTTCTTTCGGAATTTTGATAAAATCTAGGCTAGTCATAGTTAATAATTAAGTCATAGACCAGTCGGCCATGTATGTTGACTTTCTTTATACATATTTACCACATGTTCTACGATTCATATAATTATACTGATACAGATTCGCCACCACTCATCAATAAAGCTCAATGAAGCATGGAGAACAATGTAGGAGATCCGTTGGTGGTTCCTAATGGATCGATTACACGAAGTCGTGCCAAGCGATATGGGGCAGCCATGTCCTTATATGTTCAAGTCCAAATAACACAAGAACTTCATGATGTGGCATTTAACAAGTGTTGTGAGGAACTTGAAGGCCTTCCTAGGCTTCTTACTATGTTGGAGGCATGTGCTGATGGTGTGGCACGCCCGTGCTGTGTAGCACACCCTAGGGGTGCTAGAGTCTGCCTCTTGTAGCACGGGGGTGCTAGGTAGCACGCCCAGGGCATGCTAGATACTGACTTGGATGTGTTTTTATCATTTTATGCTTTATTTAGTTTAGCCTCTTTGTTATTTTTGTATGGGCATTTTGTTAATGGGTCTATTTCATAAAGTTAGCCCATTATGTTTAGGTTTTAATATAAATATTATCATCCTCTTTGTAAACAAACAACTTTGATCAATTGAATTACAGAATTTCAAGCTTTGCTTATTTTCCTTGCTTAGAGTGATAGTAAGAGATTGCTTGCTCTAATTGCATCAAGAATTCTAGATAAACTTATCAACTCGTTTGTGGCATTTATCTGATTCTTACTTCTCAATTATTGGTGTTCCCGTTTCCTTATAAGCGAGGGGTGCCATAAAGGTGAACTTCATCTTGATCTTCTGATCCATCCGATTAAGGGTTCTAGGAATCCATTTCCTACGGGTTTCGCATCATTTGGTATCAGAGCCAAATCAAAGATTTAAGATAAGTTCTGGTATCTTAGTTTAGGGTTCATTTCAATTCCTTTTCTTGTGTTCCATATTAGATCAAACCTTCATCTTGAAATCTTCTCTTGTGTTGCTTGTGTTCTTGATAAATAAAAAAAAAAAAAAACAAACACACAATCTATTGAATTAGAGACCATACAGTTGCTTCATCAAAAAAGAAAAGAAACGAAGAAAGAAAAAACAAAGACCTTAGGTTTGCTCAATTGAAAAAAAAAAGAAAAAAAAATAAATTGTGGCAATTATTAAGCATTTATAAGACTATTAAACAATTTTTGGGATTGTTTAGGACACAAACCATCCATTTATCTCTTGTTAAGGACTATACCCTACCTAAATTTGGTTATATTGTGTGGGATAAGGTAGGACAGAAGTCAGCACGCCCGTGCTTCACAATTAGCACGCCCGTGCAAGGTTCTGACTCTCATTTTTGGACCAAAACCTACTAGCACGCCCGTGCTCCACCCTTAGCACGCCCGTGCTAGGCTCTGACTCTCCATTTCGGACCAAAACCTATTAGCACGCCCGTGCTTCCATCTAGCATGCCCCGTGCTAGTCCCTAACCTTTTTTTACAAAACAAACCTTGGTTTTCTTGTTTGCTTGCTTTGTTTTGGATAGAATTACATAGGTCCATATTTAGTTACTTTGTGGTGAACTAAATTCATCTATTATATCCAAAATTTGTCTTTCTTTGATTCTAGTTTTTATTTTCTTGCTTTGTGCTTCCTTTGCTTCTTTTATGTTGTTAGGGTGTATTTGCTTGTTTACTACACTCTAATTGATAATTAAGTAGTACATCATTCTTGTTCTTGTGCTACCATTCGTCTTTTGTTTGAGTCTTTTTTTTTTCTTTCTAGAAATTGAGCTTGCTTTCCTTGTTAAGATTTTATTTCATTGAGTTTAAACGTACTTTGAGATTGGATGGTTGGCCTGGAATTCTGAAGTACAATTGGAGGATTTGCAAAGAGTGGTAAGGACTGTAAACACATGAGGTAGTGTTTTCTTCACTTTAACCTGACTTCTTTTGTGATTACTTCTTTGAGTACTAACCATGAATAAAGGAAAGACTAGAGAAACTAGTGGGGAAGGAAATCAAATTAAAGATCCCCAATTGAAGCTCTTTATGGAGTCAATTCAAGCGCAATTTAGATCCTACAACAGCTTCCTCCAAGATATGAGAGAGGAGTTGCAGGAGATTAAAGCCGCCCAAAGTTCAAATACAATAAGAGCTCGTACAACTAATACTTCACCAACTAGATTTCAAACTCCTGAAGATGACGAGGTCAATAATCTTGAAGTTGGTACAGTTGATGGTGATTTGGGATCCATCAAAATGAAGATTCCAGAGTTCTATGGAAACAACAACATAAAAGAGTACCTTGAGTGGGAAAGGAAGGTTGAGAAGATCTTCGAGTGCCATAACTACTCGGAGGAGAAGAAGTCTCACCTAGTAGCTATTGAATTCAAGGGGTATGCAATGTTCTGGTGGGAACAGTTATTGTTGAGATGGAGGTATACTACAAGGAAATGGAGATGTGCATAGCTAGAGCCAAGATTAAAGAGGCTGAAGAAATTACTATGTCTAGGTTCCTTGGAGGATTGAATAGTGAGATTGCCAATGCTTTGGAGATGTATCACTATGATACAATGGAAGAAATGGTAGATATGGCAATGAAACTTAAAAGACAGAAAAAGGGAAGAATCACCAACAAGTATTCCAGCAATACTGGGGGATCAAAATGGTCCAAAGGAGTTGAAGGAAGAGATTTCAGAGGTAATAGTTCCCAAAGGGCAGAATCAACTTCAAGAGGTAAAGAGGTTGCCCAATCTACATTCAAGGGTAACAAAGGTACTTCTAATCCTATAATCCCTTCTAGAGAGATTAAATGCTTTAAATGTTTGGGGAAAGGGCATATTGCATCTCAATGTCCTAATAAGAGGGTTGTGATTGCTAAGGATGATGGGAATATTAGTTTTGAGTCTGAATGTAGTGATAATGATGATGAGCCACATTTGCATGATGATGATAATGATAATTTGGATGTGGATGATCATAACTTGTTGTTTGCTGAATATGGAGAATCTCTAGTTGTTAGATGTGCTTTGAATATGCATGTTAAGGAAGAGAGTCTTGAACAACGAGAGAACATATTTCACACTAGGTGTTTGATTAGCGGGAAAGTGTGCATCCTTATTATTGATAGGGGTAGTTGCACTAATATAGCTAGTGTAAATATGGCAAATAAACCGAAATTGGCATGTGTTAGACATCCTAGGCCTTACAGGCTACAGTGGTTGAATGATTGTGGGGAGGCGAAGGTGACACGCTAGGTACTTGTGCCATTTTCTATTGGATGGTACAAAGATGAGATCTTGTGCGATGTAGTACCTATGCAGGTAGGCCATCTGTTGTTGGGAAGGCCATGGCAATATGATAGAAGGGCATACATGATGGGTTCTACAACCGATACTCTTTGGTTCATAAGGGGAAAAAGGTGACTCTTGTTCCATTATCACCTCAAGAAGTGTATGCCGATCAAAAGAAAATGCTTGAGAGAGAGAGAGAGAGAGGCTTCAGCTTTGAGGGAAAATGGGAGTGAGGCTTCAAGTTCTAGAGAACAAAAGAGTGTTAAGAGTGAGGTTGGGAACAAAGAGGCCACAAAAGATACCAAACAGATTAATGACCCAGTGGTGATTGAAACACCGAGAGGGGAGAGAAAGAAACACACTTTTTATATGAGAGCTAAAGAGGTTAAGTCTGCTATAGCCTTGAGGCAGCCCGTGTTGCTTCTTAGGTTCAAGGAGACTTTGTTTTCTAACACTGACACTAACCTTGATGGATTACCTTCTATGTTTGTTTCTATGTTGCAGGAGTTCAATGATGTCTTTCCCAAAGAATTGCCTAGTGGATTGCAACCTTTGAGAGGGATAGAACATCAGATTGACTTCATTCCCGGCTCCAATATTCCAAATCAACTAGCCTATAGAAGCAATCCAATGGAGACAAAGGAGTTGCAGAGGCAAGTTGATGAGCTTATGGAGAAAGGATTGGTGCGAGAGAGCATGAGCCCTTGTGCCGTTCCAGTACTTTTAGTACCTAAAAAGGATGGTACATGGCGATTGTGCGTTGAATATAGAGCGGTCAACAAAATCACAGTAAAGTATAGTCACCCTATTCCTAGACTTGATGACATGTTAGATGAGTTGTGTGGGGGCGACTTACTTTACAAAAATAGATTTAATGAGCGGTTATCATCAAATTAGAATGCAACCAGGTGATGAGTGGAAAACTACTTTCAAAACTAAGTATGGCTTGTATGAATGGTTAGTGATGCCTTTTGGATTTTCTAATGCACCTAGTACTTTCATGAGGCTTATGAACCATGTTTTACGTGCTTTCTTAGGAAAAATTGTAGTTGTATATTTTGATGATATACTCGTTTATAGCAAGTCTTTGAATGATCATGTTGAGCATATTAGGCTAGTATTACAAGCTTTGAGAACTGACCAATTGTATGCTAAGCTTAAGAAATGCACATTTCGTATAGATAGACTTGTGTTCCTTGGTTTTGTTATGAGTGCGCAGGGTATCGAGGTGAATGAGGAGAAAGTGAAAGCTATTAAGGAATGGCCAACGTCGAAATCCGTTTCGGATGTCCGAAGTTTCCATGGGTTGGCAAGTTTCTACCGATGGTTTGTACAAGATTTCTCTTCGATTGCCGCACCACTCACGAAGGTAATTAAAAAGGAATTTAGGTTCAAGTGGGGCGAGGAACAACAGAAAGCATTTGACACACTTAAAGGGAAGTTGACATCCGCTCCTATACATTCTTTACCTAATTTTGAGAACACCTTTGAAATTGAACGTGATGCTTCTAGTGTAGGAATTGGAGCAGTTTTGAGAAAAGAGAAGAAGCCAATTGCCTACTTTAGCGAAAAGTTGAATGGAGCACAACTCAATTACTCGACCTATGATAAGGAGCTATATGCCTTGGTGATGACTTTACACATATGGCAACACTACTTATTGCCTAAGGAGTTTGTCATTCATACCGATCACGAAGCCCTCAAGCACTTGAAGGGCCAAGGTAAGTCCAACAAAAGACATGGTAAATGGGTTGAGTTCGTTGAGCAATTACCTTATGTAATTAAGTACAAGCATGAGAAAGATAACATTGTTGCTGATGCATTGTCCAGAAGATATGCTTTGCATACTACTCTTAGTTCTAAGTTGCTAGGATTTGAGTATCTTAAGGAATTGTATGTGTCTGATTTTGATTTTGGCAATGTATATTTGGCATGTGAACATGGAGCATTTGATAAATTTTATACACATGATGGGTATTTATTTAGGGGCAGCAAACTTTGTGTGCCTAAATGCTCTATGTGTGATTTGCTTGTGCCTGAGTCTCATTGTGGGGGATTGATGGGACATTTTGGGGTACATAAGACTTATGACATGTTAAATGAACATTTTTAATAGCCTCATATGCATAAACATGTCGAGAAAGTTTGTGATTCTTGTCTTGCCTGTAAACAGGCCAAGTCTAAGTCTATGCCTCATGGCTTGTATATGATAGAGATATACTATTAACCATGCATATGTAATAGTATAGCTATGAATGATTTTCTATTAACGATTATTTCTTTGTATTTAATTGGAAATTTGCATTAAATAAATGTTATTAGCATATGAACAATAATTGTGATTAGTACATTTTGTATGTATTTAATTGGAACAAGTAGAGAATGGATGTTTAATACTGACTGTTAAACATATTCTCTAGGACATTAGAAATAATGTTTATTGTTCTTAATCTTCATTTATTTTAATATGAGCAAACATTGATTGTCTTGTGCTTTGATTCATTAAAGGGTGAGTTTCATTATTGGAATAATATTCTCGGTGAATTGGGCAAAGATTTTTTGTGTTTGTGAAATATTAATTAATGATAGAATCCATGTCTCGGTTTAGAGATTGATGATGCACTTTAAGTAAGCTTATAAGGTTTCATAGTGTAAACCCTGCAGGTAGATATTGAATCCGACACATGAAATAAGTTGAGCGACAATCTTAAAGTTATATTGTGATTTAAATAAATTGTCAGTAAGTTATTTAAATGACAGCATCTGTAATCTTAACGTGGGGAACATTATTTTATTATGTTGTGGAATTGTAAAATAAATAAGGAGTTCAGTCATGAGTTTTTAGTGGAATAATTCATGATTAATTATAATAAGAATATGTTGGTCTACATAGGTTCTTATTATAATTAGTAGCCTGATTTATTTTATTCCTGCGGACCCTGTAGTGCCCTAATTATTTGGAAAGTTAAGGGTGTATTAAATAATAGATAAATTATTTAGTTTTAAAATAATTGATAATTATTTTAATTAAATAATTTTTTATTTAATTTATTTTATATTAAAAATATCTTCCTATCGAAGAGAAGTTTTTTTTAATATAAGATTGGAAAACCCTAAGAATAGATATACGCACGTTATTCTATTCTCTGCCACTCAGAGAGTTCCAAAAGAGAGATAGTTAGGGATTACTGCAGAAGATCGTGGGTGACTCCAAGATCTCTGGAAAGAAGACCGGTGAGCGATTCTGCGCTTCAAGAGGCAGTTTATTGATTTGTTCGATAATGATTTTAGTTTGCCTCATATGGTTTCGATGAGGGTTGTTTCCGCTTTATACCCGCTCCCATCAATTGGTATCAGAGCCATACGAAACTGTATGATGGTGGCTATTTTGTCATGTTTCAATCGTGTATCTATAATCTGTTTTGATTGTTTGATTGGTACATGGTTACAAGAGAGCTTCAAGAGTTTTTGAAGGACAGCAGCACAAAAGTGCAGTACCTGATACAACCTTTGTTTTTGAAACTGTGGTTTTTAATGGGCATTAATATAAAATATATATATATATATATATATATATTTTGGGTTCTTTTTCGATGAACAGGAAAAAGGGGCAGCGGCAGCTAGGGCTTCTTCGTGAAGAAGAAGCTGCTGCTTGCCAAAATTCCCATCTGGTCCCTCAATTTTTTAAATTTTATATTTTTGACCCCTGATCTTTAAGTTATTATTTTTTTTTACTCAGAAAGTATCAGTTATTCCGTTTTGGCCCCCTGGAGTTATTTAAATTATAAAGTGACCCTGATTGTTTCTGGTTTTATTAAAATTGCCTAGACTATTTTCGATTTTTGCAATTTTGGCCCAATAGTTTCTGTTTTATGCAAAATAGTCCAAACAAGTTCTGAAATTTGCAAAATGGCCCAGAATTTTCTGTTTTTGCAAGATAAACCCAGAATGTTTTAATTTTTTTTTGCATAAATAGACCAGAACACTAAATTTTTAACATTTTCAACCAAAAATGTTAATTTTATTTGCAACATTGTCTTAAAAAATGTATTATTTTGCAATTTTGATTATAATTAATTTATTTTAATTATATGAATTAATTTGTGAGTGGTTTTTTATTACTTTCTAGTTATAATTATTTGCATTTCTTCCCCATGGAAGATGTCATGTTTTAATATAATTACTGAACTAGTCTAATTTGTTTGTATTGATTTAACTCTCCATCTGAGTAAATTAATTAGTGACATGAATCAGATGTAATATTTTCTCACACATTAATGTTAATTTAAGAGGCATGCTATCTCCCATCGAGTAGTATGTGCCGGTCTTATCTAATTATAATATGCAAAACATGTGATTGGTTGAATTCTCCCATCGAGGTTGCTATTCATGAATGTTGTGAATGTGTATTTTTTTTGAATTGTGATATCAATGTTGTATATTTGCAATTTTGATTTATTCAATGTTTATTATTGATATGCTATTTTTGTTTAATGCATGATATAGAAATGGCATCATTCAGTCCCCTTGCAAACATCTTAACCCAAAACAAACTTGAGGGTCCAAACTATGTTGACTGGAAGAGGAATTTGGATATAAAGCGGAAACAACCCTCATCGAAACCATATGAGGCAAACTAAAAACATTATCGAACAAATCAATAAACTGACCTCTTGAAGCGCAGAATCGATCACCGGTCTTCTTTCTAGAGATCTTGGAGTCACCCACGATCTTCTGCAGTAATCCCTAACTATCTCTCTTTAGGAACTCTCTGAGTGGCAGAGAATAGAATAACGTGCGTCTCTCTATTCTTAGGGTTTTCCAATCTTATATTAAAAAAAATTTCTCTTCGATAGGAAGATATTTTTTAATATAAAATAAATTAAATAAAAAATTATTTAATTAAAATAATTATCAATTATTTTAAAACTAAATAATTTATCTATTATTTAATACACTCTTACCTTTCCAAATAATTAGGGCACTACAGGGACCGCAGGAATAAAATAAATCAGGCTACTAATTATAATAAGAACCTATGTAGACCAACATATTCTTATTATAATTAATCATGAATTATTCCACTAAAAACTCATGACTGAACTCCTTATTTATTTTACAATTCCACAACATAATAAAATAATGTTCCCCACATTAAGATTACAGATGCTGTCATTTAAATAACTTACTGACAATTTATTTAAATCACAATATAACTTTAAGATTGTCGCTCAACTTATTTCATGTGTCGGATTCAATATCTACCTGCAGGGTTTACACTATGAAACCTTATAAGCTTACTTCAAGTGCATCATCAATCTCTAAACCGAGACATGGATTCTATCATTAATTAATATTTCACAAACACAAAAAATCTTTGCCCAATTCACCGAGAATATTATTCCAACAATGAAACTCACCCTTTAATGAATCAAAGCACAAGACAATCAATGTTTGCTCATATTAAAATAAATCAAGATTAAGAACAATAAACATTATTTCTAATGTCCTAGAGAATATGTTTAATAGTCAGTATTAAACATCCATTCTCTACTTGTTCCAATTAAATACATACAAAATGTACTAATCACAATTATTGTTCATATGCTAATAACATTTATTTAATGCAAATTTCCAATTAAATACAAAGAAATAATCGTCAATAGAAAATCATTCATAGCTATACTATTACATATGCATGGTTAATAGTATATCTCTATCAATTTCCCACTTAGACTCATAACCATGCATCAATAACTTTAACTCCCATTCCTTCTACATGACTGTTAAAAGCCTTTGCTGGTAAGCTTTTTGTAAAAGGATCTGCCAGGTTGTTTTCCGATGCAATCTTTGTCACTACCACATCTCCCCTTTGAACCATGTCTCGTATCAAATGATACTTCCTCTCAATGTGTTTTGCCCTTTTATGGCTCCGTGGCTCCTTCGAGTTTGCAACTGCCCCACTATTATCACAATAAAGTGTAATAGGCAATTGCACTGAAGAAACTACGCCTAGATCCATAAGGAAGTTCCTAAGCCATACAGCTTCCTTTGTAGCTTCAGAAGCTGCCACATATTCAGCTTCCATGGTGGAGTCAGCAACACAAGTTTGCTTAATACTCCTCCAACTTATGGCTCCACCTCCCAAGACAAAAACATTACCAGAGGTTGACTTCCGAGAGTCCTTAGCAGTCTGAAAATCTGAATCTGTATACCCAATGGGTACAAGATCGTCAGATTGATAAACTAACATATAATCCCTAGTCCTTTTCAAGTACTTGATTATATGCTTGACTGCAGTCCAGTGTTCTCGCCTAGGATTAGATTGAAATCTGCTAACCATGCCAACAGCAAAACAGATATTAGGTCTGGTACACAACATTGCATACATAAGGCTTCCAACTGCAGAAGCATATGGAACTGCCTTCATGTTCTCTATCTCCTCAGGTGTCTTAGGACATTGGTCCTTAGATAGAGTGATTCCATGTCTGAAGGGAAGAAAACCCTTCTTGGAATCCTGCATGCTGAAACGAGCAAGAATGGTATCAATATAAAGTGCTTGACATAAGCTAATCATCCTTTTCTTGCGATCTCTCATAAGCTTAATCCCAAGAATATGAGCAGCCTCTCCCAAATCCTTCATATCAAAACATTGGGATAGCCAATCTTTGACAGAATTCAACATACCTACACAATTCCCTATAAGTAGAATATCATCCACATATAGTACCAGAAAAACAACCTTACTACCATTCCATTTCTTATACACACAAGACTCATCATGACACTGATCAAAGCCAAAACTTTTAATCGCCTGGTCAAAACAAGTATTTGTGAATACTCAAATTTTGAGGCTCAAAAAGCCAGTTTTCCCAGACTGCAAACAGTCCGGCCTGCAACAGTGCCATGCCAATTAGTTGGACTTTGCTACAGTAAATTTGACTTTGCTACAGTAACTTTCCCAGACTGCAAACAGTCCGGCGACCCATTTTTTGCCTATAAAAGGCCACTTACCTCTTCAATTTTGACACCCCTGTCTGTGTTGACGGACGATCTTCCTCCCTCCCATGCTCCTTGCGATTTCTTTACCGCTTTTTGCATTTAATTTAATTTTTATTGCATTTTTATTGTGATACTTGGTCACTAAAATTAAACAAAATAAAATTAATTAATATTTCCTAAACGAGGAGCTTAATCTGGAGCTAAGAAGCGGCCGTCGATTAAATCAGGTACACAAACGAAACTCTGCTCATTTAATTTTAGCACTTCATGCATATTTCTCTTCTACTCTTAATAATTCTACAACTGCATAAATGCATTCACGTCATCATTTAGACAAATAAACTGTCTTAATTAAACACGATTAAGCTTAAATGTCCGGTTAATTAATAACCGTGGTATTAAAGTTTAAATCCGACAATATTAGCTAAAATGCCTAGTTAATCAATAACTACGGTGTAATTGCCTTTATTTCGAACACTTCGCCTAAAGGTCCGATTAATCGATAATTGTGGCTAAAAGCCTTAATCAATCGCGTTTTGGCAACAAATTGCCTACAGTTTAATCAATCACATTTTGGCAACAAATTGCTTACGGTTTAATCAATTTTGGTAAACAAATTGCCTATAAATTAGATTAACCACTGTCTAGCGACAAATCGCTTAAATCGAACTTTTTGGCAAAATGCCTTAAATTAATCAATCTTTTGGCCAAAGGCCCTAAAATCAATCAATTCTGGCGACAATCGCCCAATCACATCATTTTGGCAAACAAATTGCCTAAATCAACACATTTTGGCTAAAAGCCTTAAAATCGATCATTTTGGCGACAATCGCCCAATCACATCATTTTGGCAAACAAATTGCCTAAATCAACACATTTTGGCTAAAAGCCTTAAAATCAATCATTTCGGCAATAATAAGCCCGAACATCAATTTTGGCAATAATAAGCCCAAATATCAATTTTGGCGACAAATCGCCCGACAACCGTTTTTGGCACAAATGCCTTAAAACCAACTTTTTTGGCGACGAATGCCTAATCGAATCAATGGATCCTTTGGCAAAATGCCTAAACAAACATGCACGAAGCATACACACACTCATGCATTAAGCATGCACCTTCAAAGCCCTTCAAAGAAGGCCTATCGAACTACGTTGACTTTGATCTTCCATTCAAACGGAAGTACGTAGGCACGTTAGGGATTTAACCCCGAGCAGCAAGTCAAAATCACTCAAACATTTCATTAATCCATCATTCACCTTGCAAAGCATTCATTCATCGGTTAGTTTATCAGCATGACATAGTCTCGGGATCCACTTCGGGTTTGCAGACTGTGCCTTAAACATTGGGATAATTAATCTAGTAACTAGGTTAATTAAAATTGGAGTCACATAGGGTTTTTTCCTAGTTTACCCTAAAATAATTAAACAAGGTGGCGACTCACACACTCACGTGCATTTCTATCCTTAATCATATGCATTCATATGCCTATGATATTCGGGGGAGGGGTTCACAGTTTGGCGACTTCACTGGGGAAAATTAATTATGTAATCTTTTTGCATAAAAGTGGACTACAATTGCTGTGTAAACTAACCTGCCCTTCTTTAGGGTATTATTTTGTTGTGCCTTGTTTTGCAGGATATCATAGCACGAATCGAGTGTTCTTTCTTTAAGAATACTTGATCAGGAAATTTGGACTTAATCGTAAAGCGTGATTAAAACATTAAAACTTGTTGATTTATTTGCACGATTGAGAATCCTTTTCTCCATTGCATAAAAAAATGAATTTCAAATGAATTTCTTCTCCTTCTGTTCAAACTTCTGAGTCTGGATAGCAAGTAGCGCTGATCGGCAGGTCTCTTTGATTATGTCGACGGACAGCCAAAGCGTCCTCCCTGTTACCGCAAACCATTCCTAATCTTTTTAGGGGTGGCCCATGAGTATGCGTACCGTTGGACCCACGCGAAACTCTTTGTTTCACATGTGGTTAGGTATATCCTTACTCAAGGTTCAAGGGTCCCTTAATAAGCCAATTCTCTATTTGTGTCATAGCCTATAGAACCTACCCTTTAGGGCTGTATTCATCCAATGATGCTGAATCATTCCATTAAAATGAATTATGTTGTGATGTTATGCTCATTCACGCATTCATCCCATACTTCACAAAATAAAAAGGGTATGGAAAATGATAATAAAGGCATTCCATTTCAAAGCCAAAAAATCACATTTTTGGTCCCTAAGACCTGAAAAATCACATTTTTGGTCCCTGAGACCTGAAAAATTACATTTTTGGTCCCTGAGACCTGAAAAATTACATTTTAGTCCAAAAATTCACATTTTGGCCACGAAGGCCCAAAAATTCACATTTTGGCCACAAAGGCCCAAAAATTCCCGATTTAGCCACAAAGGCCCAAAAATTCACATTTTGGCCACGAAGGCCCAAAAATTCACAATTTGGCCTAAGGCCCAAACATTCACAATTTGGCCACTAAGGCCCAAAACTTCACAATTTGGCCACAGAGGCCCGAAAATTCACAATTTGGCCACAGAGGCCCGAAAATTCACAATTTGGCCACTAAGGCCCAGAAAATCACATTTTGGCCTCTAAGGCCCAAAAAATCTCGATTTGGCCCTAAAGGCCCGAAAGTTCCCATCTTGGCCCCTAAGGCCCAAAAGTTCACATCTTGGCCCCAAAGGCCCAAAAGGCCCAAAAATTCACAATTCGGCCACAGAGGCCCAAAAGTTCACAATTCGGCCCCTAAGGCCCGAAAGTTCTTATTTTGGCCACAAAGGCCCAAAAATTCTCAATTTGGCCCCAAAGGCCAAAAAATGCCCAATTTGGCCCATAAGGCCCAAAAATGCCCATTTTGGCCACAAAGGCCCAAAAATTATCAATTTGGCCCCAAAGGCCCAAAAAATTCCAATTTGGCCCCAAAGGCTCAAAAACTCACATGTTGGCCTCAAAGGCCCAAAAATTCACATTTTGGCCCCTAAGGCCCAAAAAAAAAAATTCTTTGAGAACCTGGGGCCTTTCGAAAAGTCGAGGTGTCCAGCCCTAAGCACTCTACCTTACATATCAGATCCCATTGGGTCCTATCCTAGGTGTCCTAGCCTACCAACACTACCCTACATTGTTTGGTCATACCACCCCACATCACAAGGGTCAAGTCCAAATACCTTACCCTTACACTACCCTACCTCACACTATCTCACATCCCCTATGAAAACACCTTATATAGGATAGTCTAATCATTTTGACTATGTCCTTTCACAGGTACCCCTCCAAAGACCATCTGCACCCGAAACGCCAACTGAGCTCTCACCCACAAGACCAATTTCACCAACCGCACCAATGGCATCACTCACCGACATCCAGCACCTCATTGAACAACTGGAAGCCAGAATGGAGGCTAGAATGAATGAGGCATTGGCTGCCCAGAGGACTGCCTTAATAGTTGAACTAGGTGGTGATAATGGAAATGGGGCTTCCGCCGGGGGAAGTGGACCTGCTACCTCCAATCAGGGTCCTACTGCTGAACCGACAAACCCTGCCCTTAACCTGGATGACATGCCCTCCATAACTGCTTCTGAGCTGGAAGCTCAGAAAATGAGAGAAAAATTGGAACTGTTGGAAAGGTCTATTACTGCCCTCAAGACACACAAGGAAGTGGTGGACATGGACTCCTTGTCCTTGTTCCCCGAAGCAAGACTGCCAACTAAGTTCAAGATGCCCAACATGGACAAGTTTGATGGAACCACTTGTCCCAAAACGCACCTGAAAATGTATGTGGGTGCCCTCAACCCGTTTGGCCTGAACAGCGAGCTCCTTGCTCAGTTGTTTCAGCAATCTTTGACTGGTGCTGCATTAAGATGGTTTGTAAGCTTGGATCATTCCAAAATGAAGAATTGGGAGGACATATGCAATGCTTTCAACACACAGTACCATTATAATATCGAAGTGGATGTTACTCGAAGGGAACTAGAAACCACTAAACAAAAGAACAATGAGCCTTTCTCCTCATTCCTTTCGAGGTGGAGAGCCAAAGCTGCTCAAATGATGAACCGACCCTCTGAACAGGAACAAGTTGACATAATAATCAAGAATTTACTGCCAGTCTACCAGTCACAGCTTCAAACACAGTACCTACCAACATTCCAGTCGCTCATTGCAACTGCAACTAAGGTGGAAGACTTAATCCAGTTGGGCCAACTCAAAGAGGACTCATACAAGAAGCAGAATCATGCTGGATTTTAAAAAACCGCCTACAAGACCTGGTTGACAATGGGTCTATCATCCCCAAGAGCAAACTAAACATCAACCAATCCCTTGCCTAACCATGGGATTAATGCAAAAAAAAAAAAATTGCTGAACAAGAATCGTTCGATCTTTTCGAACTTTGCTTAGAAATGAATGAAGCTTGTATCTGAGAAGGTCGAGATCAAACCTCCAAAAGAACAAAGGAATTGTTCAAGACCAACAACAACCTGTCTGATCGATTTAAGCATCGAGAAGAAAAAAGTCACTACAGTCAACCCAATCCTAGTCCATCACAGTCCACCTAGAGTCTATCTTTTAGGGTCTAGTTTTTTCTTTTCATTTTCATTTCTATTCAAATTTTCATTTGTAAATCTAAGTGTCTTTTGTACACAAATTTTGTCTTATCAATAAAAAGGGATCAGTTTATATTCCAATCATGCTTATACTCTTTCTCTATCCTTTCCTGTGAAAGCACAAAAAAAAATGAAAAAAAAAATATTAAAAAATTAAAAAATTAAAAAAAAAAAAAGAATGATGATAAAAAAAAAAAGAGGATAAAAATTGGCAAAGAAAAATGCATTCATTTTCTCTGCATCAATCAAAGCTGGGGGCATCCTAAGAAGCACCATCAAAAGGGAAGTTTTTGAAGGGTAATCATGGGAAGGATCCAGCAAAGGGGATGCAAGACTTCAAACAGTACCGAGGCAAAGCCAACTGAAGGGGTTAGGGCCAGAATGGTTTCTCCGAAAACCCAGGAAAGGAAGATGCTCCGACGGAGAGGCGTCTGAATTTTGAGCTTAAAAGCGACAGAATAAAGAAGTTATGCTTGGAATTGGGTTGGGTCTGCACGAAGTCGCAATGCTATCCATACACTACTCAAGTCATCTCAGAATCAAGTTGCCTCGAAATTCTTTATGGAGAGGCTGCTTCTAAGTAAGCAAAAGGAAAAACGGGACAAAAGGAACCCCTAGTCAAAAGGAAGCAAACAAAGCAAAAGAAAACAAATGGGTCAAAAGGAACTTCTGCACGAAAGAAAGAAATCAAGGACAAAGCTATAGGAAATCAAGTTGTCAAAAACGGGTCAACTGCAAGCTCTCCGTTAAATTCAAGCCCATCAAGGGTAGATGACAAATCATTTCAGCCATAAGGACAAAGACCAAGCGGCTGCTCACACTTTTGAAAAAGCAAGTTAAAAGAAGCAGTCATTTCCACAAATTGGATGACAACAAACACCTTGAAAATCAAGCGCCAAGCATGGCACAAGTACAAGTGTCCTTATAAACAAGGACCATTTCTCAAAACAAGGAAAAGGAAGAGTCTCCTCAAAATTCCTTATGGAGAGGAGAACCATTGAGGAAATAAGTTTCAAATTCAGAGGAAGATAAAGTTCAAGAAAAAGAATCAAATTGACCTCAAGAATTCAAACATGGCGAAGCCACAAGCTCAAAGCATAAAAGCTTCTTCAACACTCAAGCCACTCAAGTTACCACCACAATGTGGGTATTCAAAACTCTTTGTGATGAATACAAGTCATATTTCAGTCAACCCGTGGTAAAACCACTACGACAACAAAATCAGATTCGCCTAGGGTCATCACTATCATACGAGCTCGAGACAATAAGTTGATTCAACATCATCAAGCCGGAAAGGAATCCCGCAAAGACATCCAGTCGGGAAGGAATCCCGCAAAAACATCAAGTCGGGAAGGAATCCCGCAAAGACATCAAGCCGGGAAGGAATCCCGCGAAGAAATCAAGTCAGAAATAAATTCTGCATCAACATCAAGTCGGGAAAGAATCCCGCAAAGACATCAAGCCGGGAAGGAATCCCGTGAAGAAATCAAGTTAGAAATAAATTCTGCATCAACATCAAGTCGGGAATGAATCTCGCAAAGACATCAAGCCGGGAAGGAATCCCGCGAAGAAATCAAGTCAGAAATAAATTCTGCATCAACATCAAGTCGGGAAAGAATCCCGCAAAGACATCAAGCCGGGAAGGAATCCCATGAAGAAATCAAGTCAGAAATGAACTCTGCATCAACATCAGTCGGGAAGGAATCCCGCAAAGACATCAAGCCGGGAAGAAATCCCGCGAAGAAATCAAGTCAGAAATGAATTCTGTATTAATATCAAGTCAGGAAGGAATCCCGAAGAAATCAAATCAGAAATGAATTCCACAATCAGCATTAAGTCGGAATTGAATTTCGCCCCAACAGCAAGTCGGAAATAAATGCCACACCAAGACGGAAAGGAATTCCGCACTAACATCAAGACGGAGATGAATTCCGCACCAGCCGAGCACGAAGTTCGCATCCCGGAAGGAACTACGAAAGACCTGATTCTCCCCATCCCCCGAAGAGTTCTTGGAGATACGTAGGCAGCCACAAAGGCGCGGTCACAAACATAAGTCTGCATCATAAAAAGCATTTTCTCTTTGCCAATAAAAAAAATATAATAATAAAAATAATAAAGAAAAGAGAAGAAAAGAAAAATAAAAGCTGGAGTCGAAAACCCGAAAGGACGGCTTCAGGCAAGAATTGAGCCCGCTAGGCTGAAAACCCGAAAGGGCGGTCTAGGCAAAAGTTAGGGCAAAGAGCCTGCTAGAGTCGAAAACCCGAAAGGGCGGCTACTAGGCAAAAGTTAAGGCAAACAAAAAGTGCTTTCATGAATTCTTTTAGAGAGTCCATTTTTGTAGGATAAACAGCAAAGTATGTCCTTAAAAAAAAAAAAATCCCTTTCAAAGGTCTTCTCGGGAGTTCCTTCGAGTCAAAATTCACTACAAGAAAAATTTGAGTCTAAATCGAGTCTCCATCACCAGTGGTCATTCCACTACGAGTCACAAAAATCGAGTCATTCTCAAAAGTTCATTTTGAAAGCGTTACTCTTTGAGTCATTCCTCAAAAAAAGAGAGCGAGGAAAATGTCAATTCAATCCCCGGGGTTTCCAAAAAGACCCCGAAAAATGTCAAACATAATCGTTGAGAGGTAATTCTTTAATACCTCGTCTCCACTCGGGCCATCGTTTCTTCGATCCTTTCAGACGAGCGATGTCATCCACATTGTCCGTTTCCTCGAGTCATATAAGTGGCTTTGTTCTCTTTGATTCCTCAATCGATTGGACAAGTACAACATCAATGTTTTGAGGTATTCCATGGTCAGCACCATTCTGGGGGCAAGAAGTGATAAGAACCTTCACCATTCTCCCATCACAGAAGTAATCACAGAATTTTTAGTCTTTCATTAAGAAGAAATTCTATTTCAGCTAATAAGGGCATCAATTCTCTCAAGCAGGGGGCAAAATCCCCCGAGTCGGATTCAGGGGCAAGTATTATAATAATAAAAAAAAAAAAAAAAAAACACATACACAACCCAGGGTGAAACCCTAACCAAGAACCAACCATTTGTCATCCAAAACCAAGCCATTTGACCATTTGATCATTTTGACTTTAGGTGGACCCTTGGTTCTCCAAAAAAAAAATATAAATAAATAAATAAAACAAATCTCTTTTCAAGCCCTCATTAAGAGGCAAAACATTTTTTCAAGCCCTCATTAAGAGGCAAAATCTCTTTTCAAGCCCTCATTAAGAGGCAAAACATCTTTTCAAGCCCTCATTAAGAGGCAAAACATCTTTTCAAGCCCTCATTAAGAGGCAAAATCTCTTTTCAAGCCCTCATTAAGAGGCAAAACATCTTTTCAAGCCCTCATTAAGAGGCAAAACATCTTTCAAGTCCTCTAAGAGGCAAAACGTCTTTCAAGTCCTCTAAGAGGCAAAACGTCTTTTCAAGCCCTCATTGAGAGGCAAAACATTTTTTTAAGCCCTCATTAAGAGGCAAAATCTCTTTTTAAGCCCTCATTGAGAGGCAAAACATCTTTTCAAGCCCTCATTAAGAGGCAAAACATCATTTTAAGCCCTCATTAAGAGGCAAAATCTCTTTTCAAGCCCTCATTGAGAGGCAAAACATTTTTGCAAGTCCTCTAAGAGGCAAAATCTCTTTTCAAGCCCTCATTAAGAGGCAAAACATCTTTTCAAGCCCTCATTAAGAGGCAAAACATCTTTCAAGTCCTCTAAGAGGCAAAACGTCTTTCAAGTCCTCTAAGAGGCAAAACGTCTTTTCAAGCCCTCATTGAGAGGCAAAACATTTTTTTAAGCCCTCATTAAGAGGCAAAATCTCTTTTTAAGCCCTCATTGAGAGGCAAAGCATCTTTTCAAGCCCTCATTAAGAGGCAAAACATCATTTTAAGCCCTCATTAAGAGGCAAAATCTCTTTTCAAGCCCTCATTGAGAGGCAAAACATTTTTGCAAGTCCTCTAAGAGGCAAAATCTCTTTTCAAGCCCTCATTAAGAGGCAAAACATCTTTTCAAGCCCTCATTAAGAGGCAAAATCTCTTTTCAAGCCCTCATTAAGAGGCAAAACATCTTTTCAAGCCCTCATTAAGAGGCAAAACATCTTTTCAAGCCCTCATTAAGAGGCAAAACATCTTTTCAAGCCCTCATTAAGAGGCAAAATCTCTTTTCAAGCCCTCATTAAGAGGCAAAACATCTTTTCAAGCCCTCATTAAGAGGCAAAACATCTTTCAAGTCCTCTAAGAGGCAAAACGTCTTTCAAGTCCTCTAAGAGGCAAAACGTCTTTTCAAGCCCTCATTGAGAGGCAAAACATTTTTTGAAGCCCTCATTAAGAGGCAAAATCTCTTTTTAAGCCCTCATTGAGAGGCAAAACATCTTTTCAAGCCCTCATTAAGAGGCAAAACATCATTTTAAGCCCTCATTAAGAGGCAAAATCTCTTTTCAAGCCCTCATTGAGAGGCAAAACATTTTTGCAAGTCCTCTAAGAGGCAAAATCTCTTTTCAAGCCCTCATTAAGAGGCAAAACATCTTTTCAAGCCCTCATTAAGAGGCAAAACATCTTTCAAGTCCTCTAAGAGGCAAAACGTCTTTCAAGTCCTCTAAGAGGCAAAACGTCTTTTCAAGCCCTCATTGAGAGGCAAAACATTTTTTTAAGCCCTCATTAAGAGGCAAAATCTCTTTTTAAGCCCTCATTGAGAGGCAAAGCATCTTTTCAAGCCCTCATTAAGAGGCAAAACATCATTTTAAGCCCTCATTAAGAGGCAAAATCTCTTTTCAAGCCCTCATTGAGAGGCAAAACATTTTTGCAAGTCCTCTAAGAGGCAAAATCTCTTTTCAAGCCCTCATTAAGAGGCAAAACATCTTTTCAAGCCCTCATTAAGAGGCAAAATCTCTTTTCAAGCCCTCATTAAGAGGCAAAATCTCTTTTCAAGCCCTCATTAAGAGGCAAAACATCTTTTCAAGCCCTCATTAAGAGGCAAAACGTCTTTCAAGTCCTCTAAGAGGTAAAACGTCTTTCAAGTCCTCTAAGAGGCAAAACGTCTTTTCAAGCCCTCATTGAGAGGCAAAACATTTTTTTAAGCCCTTATTAAGAGGCAAAATCTCTTTTTAAGCCCTCATTGAGAGGCAAAGCATCTTTTCAAGCCCTCATTAAGAGGCAAAACATCATTTTAAGCCCTCATTAAGAGGCAAAATCTCTTTTCAAGCCCTCATTGAGAGGCAAAACATTTTTGCAAGTCCTCTAAGAGGCAAAATCTCTTTTCAAGCCCTCATTAAGAGGCAAAACATCTTTTCAAGCCCTCTAAGAGGCAAAATCTCTTTTCAAGCCCTCATTAAGAGGCAAAACATCTTTTCAAGTCCTCTAAGAGGCAAAATCTCTTTTAAAGCCCTCATTAAGAGGCAAAACATCTTTTCAAGTCCTCTAAGAGGCAAAATCTCTTTTCAAGCCCTCATTAAGAGGCAAAACATCTTTTCAAATCCTCTAAGAGGTAAAATCTCTTTTCAAGTCCTCTAAGAGGCAAAACTTCTTTTTAAGTCCTCAAAAAAAAAAAAAAAAAAAAAAAAACATCTTTAAGTTACAAACATATATCCATGCATTTGATCATTTCATTTCAAATAAAAAAAAAAAAAAAAAAAAAAAACAGCAGCGAGGTTTCCTCCTCTGCCCATCCTCAAAATTTGCTCCTTCAGACAGCCACTGGCTCTCATAAATCATTTTTATGATAGCCAGTGGGGGGCAACTGTGAATACTCAAATTTTGAGGCTCAAAAAGCCAGTTTTCCCAGACTGCAAACAGTCCGGCCTGCAACAGTGCCATGCCAATTAGTTGGACTTTGCTACAGTAACTTTGACCTACATGGCTCAAAGAGCCAGTTTTGCCGGACTGTAAACAGTCCGGCCGGACCGGAGGCCATTTTGAAAACTCATCGAAAGTATGCCAATATGGTACTTAAAACGTCCAGAATGTCGCAACGATCACAGAACAGGTCCCGGAATATTTTTCGGAGACCCGGAACTCCCGAAAACTCCTCCGGAGTGAAAAAGCCCAAGTAACCGCGGCCGAGCACGGTGGCTCCGGCCACCGTGGCACCTGCCACCGGCGACCCATTTTTTGCCTATAAAAGGCCACTTACCTCTTCAATTTTGACACCCCTGTCTGTGTTGACGGACGATCTTCCTCCCTCCCACGCTCCTTGCGATTTCTTTACCGCTTTTTGCATTTAATTTAATTTTTATTGCATTTTTATTGTGATACTTAGTCACTAAAATTAAACAAAATAAAATTAATTAATATTTCCTAAACGAGAAGCTTAATCTGGAGCTAAGAAGCGGCCGTCGATTAAATCAGGTACACAAACGAAACTCTGCTCATCTAATTTTAGCACTTCATGCATATTTCTCTTCTACTCTTAATAATTCTACAACTGCATAAATGCATTCACGTCATCATTTAGACAAATAAACTGTCTTAATTAAACACGATTAAGCTTAAATGTCCGGTTAATTAATAACCGTGGTATTAAAGTTTAAATCCGACAATATTGGCTAAAATGCCTAGTTAATCAATAACTACGGTGTAATCGCCTTTATTTCGAACACTTCGCCTAAAGGTCCGATTAATCGATAATTGTGGCTAAAAGCCTTAATCAATCGCATTTTGGCAACAAATTGCCTACAGTTTAATCAATCACATTTTGGCAACAAATTGCCTACGGTTTAATCAATTTTGGTAAACAAATTGCCTATAAATTAGATTAACCACTGTCTAGCGACAAATCGCTTAAATCGAACTTTTTGGCAAAATGCCTTAAATTAATCAATCTTTTGGCCAAAGGCCCTAAAATCAATCAATTCTGGCGACAATCGCCCAATCACATCATTTTGGCAAACAAATTGCCTAAATCAACACATTTTGGCTAAAAGCCTTAAAATCGATCATTTTGGCGACAATCGCCCAATCACATCATTTTGGCAAACAAATTGCCTAAATCAACACATTTTGGCTAAAAGCCTTAAAATCAATCATTTCGGCAATAATAAGCCCGAACATCAATTTTGGCAATAATAAGCCCAAATATCAATTTTGGCGACAAATCGCCCGACAACCGTTTTTGGCACAAATGCCTTAAAACCAACTTTTTTGGCGACGAATGCCTAATCGAATCAATGGATCCTTTGGCAAAATGCCTAAACAAACATGCACGAAGCATACACACACTCATGCATTAAGCATGCACCTTCAAAGCCCTTCAAAGAAGGCCTATCGAACTACGTTGACTTTGATCTTCCATTCAAACGGAAGTACGTAGGCACGTTAGGGATTTAACCCCGAGCGGCAAGTCAAAATCACTCAAACATTTCATTAATCCATCATTCACCTTGCAAAGCATTCATTCATCGGTTAGTTTATCAGCATGACATAGTCTCGGGATCCACTTCGGGTTTGCAGACTGTGCCTTAAACATTGGGATAATTAATCTAGTAACTAGGTTAATTAAAATTGGAGTCACATAGGGTTTTTTCCTAGTTTACCCTAAAATAATTAAACAAGGTGGCGACTCACACACTCACGTGCATTTCTGTCCTTAATCATATGCATTCATATGCCTATGATATTCGGGGGAGGGGTTCACAGTATTCCATGACCTAGATGCTTGTTTAAGCCCATAAATGGACCTATTCAATTTGCAAAGAAAATTTTCTTGTCCATTGTTTATGAAACCTTCTGGTTGCTTCATATAGATGCATTCATCAAGACTTCCATTTAGGAAAGCTGTCTTGACATCCATTTGCCAAATCTCATAATCATAATGAGCTGCAATGGACAGAAGAGTTCTAATAGACTTTAGCATGGCTACCGGCGAAAAAGTTTCCTCATAATCGATCCCTTCTTTCTGACTAAACCCTTTCGCAACAAGCCTTGCCTTATAAGTTTGCACTTTACCGTCTATACCCCTCTTTTTCTTATAGATCCACTTGCATCCGATGGGTTTAACCCCTTCAGGTGGTTCTACAAGTTCCTAGACTTGATTAGAGTACATGGACTCCATCTCAAATTTCATAGCTACAAGCCACTTATCAGCATCTTTATCTTGTAGTGCTTCATCGTAACAGACAGGTTCAATATTCACTTCTTCAGGGATTCTATCAAAAGCTTCTCCCAAAAGTGTATATCGAACCGGTGGTCGTCTAATTCTCCCACTACGATGAAGTACTACAGGTTCTGCAATCACACCTTCATCTTGCTGTGGCTGTAAAGCCGGCAAGTCCATGATTGGTGGGACTACATCTTGATCATGTTCTGGAACTTCAACATATCTGTCATCACCAAGAGGCAATGAAATGTTAGAAGCCCCAACATTGTGCTCCTGTATATTTGGATCAACAGCTGCCACTTCAGTTTCTACATAACTCCCACTACTTTCAGGTGGTAGTGAAATGTTAGGTACTGAATATTCAGGCTGATGTTGATTTACTGGTCGACTAACATTTCTTCCACTACGACTAGGCAATGGAATGTCAGCTCCAACCATTGATGGTTTAGGTTGTTGTTCTAATGGAAAGGTTCTAGTTGGTATATTTTCTCCTCTCAATTCATACAAGGCTAATTGACTTTTGGGAATATGGTTTTTAATATAGTCTTCCTCAAGATAATGTGCATTGGTGCTAACAATGACTGTTTTATCTTGAGAACTATAACATAAACCACCTTTCGTTCCTCTAGGATATCCAATAAAGAAGCATAAGTCTGTTTTTGATTCCAACTTATCTGCTTTCCCTTTCAGCACATGGGCTGGACAACCCCACATCCGAACATGTCTTAGACTTGGCTTTCGCCCAGTCCACAGTTCTGTAGGAGTTTTAGGTACTGACTTAGATGGAACCAAATTCAGAATATATGCTGCTGTTTCTATGGCATACCCCCAAAACGAAATGGGCAAATCTGAATAACTCATCATTGATCTAACCATTTCCACAAGCGTCCTATTTCTTCTTTCTGCTACACCATTCTGTTGTGGCATACCAGGTGCAGACAATTGTGAAGTAATTCCTTGTTTTGATAAATAAGTAATGAATTCCCTAGAGAGGTATTCGCCACCACGGTCAGACCGTAACGACTTGATATATTTTCCATGTCGTTTCTCCGTTTCTACCTTGAACTCTTTGAATTTCTCAAAGCATTCAGACTTACGGCGCAACAGGTAAATGTACCCATATCTTGAGTAATCATCTGTGAAAGTCACAAAATACTCAAAACCACCCCTAGCTTGGACACTCATTGAACCACACAAATCAGAATGAATTAATTCAAGTGCATCATTAGTTCTATTACCCTTTATAGGAAAAGGCCTCTTAGTTATTTTACCTTCTAAACAAGATTCATAGGTTGGTAGTGCCTCCACTTTCTATGAACTCAATGGTCCATCCTTGACCAACCTAGAAATCCTATCTAAATTAATATGACCAAGCCTTAAGTGCCACAAATAGGTATGACTAAATTCAATAGGATGTTTTCTTTTCAATGGAACAATGACATCAAAGTTATTAACTTCAGAATTAGGAATTTGCAGTTTAGGTGAAACTTTGAGAATAAAAAGATCATCAATCATTGAGCCAGTACATATCATTTGTTTTCTAAATTTAATAACGATAGAATCATCAGAAAATTCATTAAAACTAACCGAATATCCATTCTTGCTCAAACTAGAAACTGAAATTAAATTCCTTCTAATTGAAGGTACATATAAAACATCCTTCAAAAACAATGTTCTATTATTCTCAAAATTCAAAGAAACATTTCCTATAGCTAGAACTGCAACTTCTGTGCCATCTCCCAGAAAAATGCTTACATCTCCTTTATTTAGCTGATGAGTTACCTGAAACCCCTGCAATGAATTGCAGACATGATTAGTGGCTCCAGAATCTACACACCATTGGAGTGTAGTCAACATCGCTAAACAAGTTTCAACTATCAGCATATAAAACAGAGACATACCTTGCTTCTTCTTGGCTAACCATGTTGGACATTGTGACTTCCAGTGCCCAGGTTGCTTGCAGTGAAAACACTTACCCTTAGGCTTTGTCACAGCAACACTTGCACTAGTAGATGCACCACTTGTTTTAGGCTTAGCCTTGTGAGCATTTTTCTTCTTCTTACCCTTGTTCTGGGCAGAAGAAGAACCTCGCTCAACATTAAGCACAACAGGTGCAGCTCCTTGCTTAATGATAGTCTCAGCAGCCACCAGCTCATTCAGCAACTTAGACAGAGTGAAATCCATCTTATTCATGTTATAGTTCAAACAAAACTGCTGAAAATTGGCTGGCAAAGTGTTCAAGATCATTTCTATCTGTGTAGCATTGTCAACATCAGCACCAAGAACCTCCATGTCATTCAGAAGACTCATCATCTTCAAGACATGAGTTCTAACTGGAGTTCTCTCCTCCATTTTGGAAGTAAGAATCTCCCTCAGTGCATTTTGCCTTGCTGCACTAGTTTGATCTCCAAACATCTCCTTGAGATTTTCGAGCATGTCAAAAGCTGTGTCCATCTTCTGATGCTGATGTTGCAAAACATTTGACACAGAAGCCAAAATGTAACATCGCGCCATCTCATCAGCTTTAACCCATTTCTGGTAAGCTCCGGTGACCTCCTCAGAGCCGAAGCCTCGCTCCTTTGGCTGGTGGTGGGGCAAACCTCAGCGAGGACGCTGAGTCCCTAAGGGGGGGTGAGCGGTGGCTGTGAGCGGTGGCTGTAGTGACAGTGAACTCACCTTAGGCGAATCCCACATCGGTTAAGTGCGAGAGGGAAGTAATGTACTTAAGGTGGGCGGTTTAAAACATGTAAGAGGCCTTTTGGTGGTGAAATGGCTGGAGAGTTCGAAGAACTCCAGGGTTAAGCGTGCTCGCTTAACGAAAATCCTAGGATGGGTGACCTCTTGGGAAGTTTCCCATTTCCCCCAAGAACAAAATCGTACGGGCCCTAGGGCCCAGAGCGGACAATATCACACATGGGCTGGGGCGTGACAGTTGGTATCAGAGCCGGACCCCCCTCCAATAGATGTATGGTTCGAGGACGAACCATGCGGAAGTTGGTGGGCCTGTGACATCCCGACCCGGCAAAGCGATCCTAGGATGGCAGGCTAACCAAGGTAGTGGAATGTGGGACACGGGAATGAATCGAATCATATATCGAAAAGGGGGAAACTAATTATCAGAGGCGCCTTTTGGTGGAGTGGCTGGAGAGTTGGAAGAACTCCAGGGTTAAGCGTGCTCGCTTAACAGAAATCTCAGGATGGGTGACCTCCTGGGAAATTTCTCATTTCACCTGCTGGACAAAACCGTGAGGTGTAGGGCGTGCGGAGGACTACACTGCGGTGTAGGGCGTCCGTGGACTACACCAAAGCGGATAATTCCTCTGGTGATGATTAGAGTCGGGGCGTGACAATTGGTATCAGAGCCATACGAAACTGTATGATGGTGGCTATTTTGTCATGTTTCAATCGTGTATCTATAATCTGTTTTGATTGTTTAATTGGTACATGGTTACAAGAGAGCTTCAAGAGTTTTTGAAGGACAGCAGCACAAAAGTGCAGTACCTGATACAACCTTTGTTTTTGAAACTGTGGTTTTTAATGGGCATTAATATAAAATATATATATATATATATATATATATATATACAAATATTAAAATATTTATAAATTAATAAACATATCATACATATCAAAACCTATATAAGCATGAACTAAGCAACGATCATTATCAATATATATGTTAATCAAAATATCATTAATATATATGTCAAATAATATACTATTATCAATAGGATTTATAATCATATAAATCATTACTATTTTCTTGGTACGTAGCGTTGTAGCACAAGGTTTCCCTTGTTTATCAAGTGCAATGATAAACACCAGGAGGTTATGTGTTTCCAGCTGATATACCAAAGATTTTTAATTTGAATAGTATTTGTTTAAAGATGAACAGTATATGTTTTAATCTGAACAGTAAGTGAACAGTATATGTTTATGAACATACAAGAATGATATTTCTGATGTGGAAGATCACACTAAGGTGCAACCACAGAGCATACTTATATAGCAATCAAAACTCAAATCAATTTAATATTTATCAATTAACTCAACCAATTTTAATTAATTTTATTTTAATGAAGGTTTAAGGTTCCTGCACCCTTAGCCTGGGATCCCCAGAACTAAGTCAGAGTGTGGAGGGAGAAGAGAATGAAGCCTTTAACAGGGCTTTAATAAGTAGCAATTTATATTTACTAAAATAAATAATTGAAATAACAAAATAGTATTACAATATTTAAATACAAAAAATAAAACTTTAAATGATAAACTTAAACTAATTTTAACTTACAAGAATTATAAGACTTTCAACACTTGAATCCTTTACAACCGAACTGGGAAAGGAGGGAGATAGTTTAGGGAGAGAATAACTACGCCTAGGTTGAAGTATATCCTATTTTAGGTGTTTTCATGCGATGCCTTCACAAGGGGAAAAGGCTCCCTTAAATAAAAATCTTGGAATCTTTACTATTTACTTTTACTGTTGGTGAACAGTAGTTTTTGTCGAAGAATCTCTACTGTTTGCTTTTACTGTTGGTGAACAGTAGTCTCTGTCGAAGAATCTCTACTGTTTGCTTTTACTGTTGGTGAACAGTAGTCTCTGTCGGAGAATCTCTACTGTTTGCTTTTACTGTGCCAAGTTGACCTTTACTGCTGGCGAGTGGACCTTTACTGTTGCTGAGTAGATCTTTACTGTTGCTGAGTGGACTTTGGCTGTGCCGAGCTGTCCTTTACTATTGCTAAGTTGGTCTTTTACTAAAATTTGTGTGCCGCTTTGATTGGGTGTTTTACAAAGAGGGAAGGAATAAGGTTCCTTCTGCCTGTTTACAATGATTCAGAATAAGATGAGGACGATGATGTGTCCTTCTTTTTCTTTTTTAGTTTTTCTTTTCTTTTTATTTTTTCTTTCTGTTTTAGCTTCTTTTTTCTTTCTTTTTCTTTTTTACCTGCTTTACTTTGGATTTTTATGATATCGCTGTCATCACTTTCGTCACTAGATGAACTAGATGATGAGGATGATGGTAAAACGATTTTACCCTTGCCTTTATGGTGTGTAGTGTTTGAAGATTTACTGGAGGATGCACTTTGGGCTTTACTGGTGGATGGTTTTATGGGCTGATTTGAACTGGTTGAGAGTTGTTCAGACATCTCTTGACAGATCAATCTATATTCCTTTACTGGTGGATGGTTTTATGGGCTGATTTGAACTGGTTGAGAGTTGTTCAGACATCTCTTGACAGATCAATCTATATTCTTCTGCTGTTTTGGCTGCAGCTAACCGGGCCTGACATTGGGCTTTTTGGATACCAAACTGGGGGTTATCCGGAATAGCTAATGTATGGGCATAGGTTAAAGCTGGTTTAGATGGGCTGGATAATTTATTGCGGATCCATTGACTAATTTTATGTTCAGTGGTGGAATTCTTGAATGATCCCCACCATTTTATTTTATGTCTTTTTATTATCATGGGAATTTGGCTTCCTGGAACATACTGATAATCAAAATACCATTGATATACCCATGGAGTGAAGAAGGTCATACAATAATACATCAAAGAAGGAATATGAACTTCTTCAGGTTTAGGTTTATAATGGGTTTTAAAGAACTGGTACAAATAATGGATATCATGAGGAATGATTTCCTCAGAAATTCCTTTAAATTGCCACCATCGTTTAAACCAATTTGGGATTTTTAAATCAGTGCGTATATTTTGATCAAAATATATTAACCAGGAATGAGTAGTGGTGGGATTTTGAAGACAAAATATCGTATCCCACGCTTTTTTATAGTCAAAATAATTATAACTCATATTATATTTATGTAAACCTTTAAATTTTACTGGCGTTACTAAAGAAGGTACGGGCCAATCCTTAGGATGGATGACGCGTTTTATTTTTATAGAAGAATAAGAAGTTATTCCATTTTTATCAAAAGTATGTTTGATGTTTACTGATTCAGTATCTAATAATATATTATTATAATAGGCCTGAGGTTTTGACAAGTCTGTTGGCATAAAAAACCAATTCTCAGGATAATAATTTTTTATAATTTGCCAAGGATTAGTATGATTATAACCATCCTCAACTTCAATTTCAAAATCAAATAAATTTTTATCAAACCATTTATGGATATTACTAGTAGATTTATATTGGATTTTTGGCAAATCCACAGCCATCAACGGATTTGATAACTCTTTACTGTCTACCGTTTGAGACAGAGTAGCCGTATCATGAGCGGATACGATCGCTTTAGATTTAGAAGACATACCTGGGTCCTCTGTGGAAGAGGATGCCATTCCCTGCAGTGCTTTAATGACTTCAGGAGATTGAGAAAGTTCCTCAATCCATTTTTTAAGGTCTTTAGGAGAAGTGGTTTTAGTGTTTAAGGTTTTACTAAGATCTTCAGAGTGCTCAGAAAGAGCTTTAGTTGGGGAGCCGGAATCTTGTTTAATTTCTTTCCCTTTATCCTTCTTTCTTCCCATTGTTCTGTAAGAATTCTCTAGTTAGAAAGTCTGGAATATTATTATCATTACCTTTAATATATTCTATGTCAAATTCAAAAATACTTAAAAGCGCTTGCCATCCAGCAAAAATTTGTTTAGAGGCAAGGTTTTGGACATCTTTCTGCAAAACTTCTTTTGCAGATTTACAATCAATACGAAGTAAAAATTTTTGATTTAAAAGATCAGATTGAAATTTATTTATACAAATAACAATACTTAAAATTTCCTTTTTAATGGTAGAATAATTTAATTGAGTTGAAGTCCAATGACCTGAAGTATATTGGATTATTCTTTCTTTACTACGAATTTTTTGTTTTAAAATGCCGCCATAACCAATATTAGAAGCATCAGTTTCAACAATTTTAAAAGCATTAGGATCAGGAATATATAAGTAAGGAATTTCTTTTACTAATGATTTTATCTTTTTGACGAGTTGAGTGTGCTGAGTTGTCCAAGGACCAGCATTTTTACAAAGTCTATTATGTAAAGGTTTTATCATGCAATTTAAATTTGGATAAAAATCAATTACATAATTTAAACAACCAAGAAAACGTTGTAATTGGGGTTTATTAGAAATTTCATCAGGAAATTTTTCACCAAAAACAAGTGCTCTTTCTATAGGTTGAATCTTACCTTGTTCTATATGATGTCTGTGAATACTCAAATTTTGAGGCTCAAAAAGCCTGTTGGTTGACTTTGCTACAGTAAATTTGACTGTGCTACAATGAATTTGCTACAGCAAATTTAATTGTGCTACAGTGCATTTGCTACAGTAACTTTGACTCACAAGGCTCAAAGAGCCAATTTTCCCGGACTGCAAACAGTCCGGCCGGACCGGAGGCCATTTCGGAAGTTCACCGGAAATATGTCAATATGGTACTTGAAACGTCCGAAATTTTACGAGGATCGCGGAACAGGTCCCGGAATATTTTTCGGAAGTCCGGAACTCCCAAAAAGGCTCCCGAAGCGAGGCACGGTGGCCACACCGGCCACGACGGCGCCAGCCCACGCCAAGCGCGGGCGGGGCCTGGCGCCCAGCGCGGGCGGGGCCTGGCGCCCCGCGCGGGCGGGGCCTCTCGCCCCGCGCGGGCGGGGCCTCTCGCCCCGCGCGGGCGAGGCCCCTCGCGCCGCGCGCGGGCGAGGCCTGTCGCCCCACCGACAGGGCGGTAGGTACCGCCGAGCCTGGCGGCAGCTACCGCCCAGATTTTTGAGCGGTGGCTACCGCCATGCCAGGCGGCAGCTACCGCCCGGGACCCGAAAATGGCCTATAAATAGGCCATTTTCAGGCTGTTTTTGGCACACCTTGTCCGTTTTGACGGACGAATCCTTCTCCCTCTCACGCTCCTTGCGTTTTCTTTACCGCTTTTTGCATTTAATTTAATTTTTATTGCATTTTTATTGTGATATTTGAACATTAAAATTAAACAAATTAAAATTAATTAATATTTCCTAAGCGAGGAGCTTAATCTGGAATTAAGAAGCGGTCGTCGATTAAATCAGGTATGTAAACAAAACTCTGCCTATTTAATTTTAGCACTTCATGCATATTTCTCTTCTACTCTTAATAATTCTACAATTGCATAAATGCATCCACGTCATTATTTTTGGTAAATAAACTGCCTTAATTAATTTGATTAAGCTTAAATGCCCGGTTAATCAATAATCGTGGTATTAAAGTTTAAATCCGACAATATTGGCTAAAAGAGCCTAGTTAATTAATAACTACGGTTCAATTGCCTTATTTCGAATAAATCTGGCTTAAGTCCAATTAATCAATAATTGTGGCTAAAAACCTTAATCGATCACGTTTCGACAATAAATTGTGATTAAGCTCGAACGCCCGATTAATTGATAATTGTGGCATTAAAGCCTAAATCGCACATTTTTGGCAAACTAATTGCCTAAAACAACACATTTTGGCCAAAGGCCTTAAAATCAACCATTTTAGCGACAAATCGCTTAAAATCGACATTTTTGGCAAAATGCCTCAAAATCAATCATTTTCGGTTTAAAACCGCAAAATCAACCATTTTAGCGACAAATCGCTTAAAATCGACATTTTTGGCAAAATGCCTCAAAATCAATCATTTTCGGTTTAAAACCGTAAAATCAACCATTTTAGCGACAAATCGCTTAAAATCGACATTTTTGGCAAAATGCCTCAAAATCAATCATTTTCGGTTTAAAACCGTAAAATCAACCATTTTAGCGACAAATCGCTTAAAATCGACATTTTTGGCAAAATGCCTTAAAATCAATCTTTTAAGCGACAAATCGTTTAAATGAACCATTTTGGCACAAATGCCTAAATCAATCAATTTTTGGCAAAATGCCTAAACAAAATGCACGAAGCATACACACACTCATGCACAAAGCATACACACTCATGCACAAAGCATACACACTCATGCACGAAGCATACACACACTCATGCACAAAGCATACACACTCATGCACAAAGCATACACACTCATGCACAAAGCATACACACTCATGCATTAAGCATACCCATTCAAAGCCCTTCAAAGAAGGCCTATCGAACTACGTTGACTTTGATCTTCCATTCAAACGGAAGTACGTAGGCACGTTCGGGATTTCACCCCGGGTGGCAAGTCGAAATCATCGAAATCATCGAAATCATCAAAATCACTCAAACATTTCATTAATCCATCATTCACCTTGCAAAGCATTCATTCATCGGTTAGTTTATCGGCATGACATAGTCTCGGGATCCATCTCGGGTTCGTAGATTGTGCCTTAAACATTGGGATAATTAATCTAGTAACTAGGTTAATTAAAAATGGAGTCACTTAGGGTTTTTTCCTAGTTTACCCTAAAATAATTAAACAAGGTGGCGACTCACACACTCACGTGCATTTCTTTCTTTTGTCATATGCATCACATGCCTATATGTGCTTTTGGGGAAGGGGTTCACAATGTCCTAAAAATCTTATTTTAGTTTTAAACAAATCCAGTTTAGCTTTACTTAATGCTAAACCATTTTTTTCTATGATCATACAAAATGTTTTTAAATGTTTAAAATGATCTTCTAGAGTTGTACTAAATATAAGCACATCATCAATATAAACAATACAAAATTTATAATATGGGTTAAAAATATCATTCATGATCCTCTGAAATTCAGAAGGAGCATTTTTTAATCCAAAAGGCATTACATTCCATTCATATTGACCAAATGGAACTGTAAATGCTGTTTTATATCTGTCGTTAGGGTCAATTTGAATCTGCCAATAGCCAGATTTCATATCAAATTTACTAAAAATATTTGCATTATAGAGTTGCTTTAATAGATCTTTTTTATTTGGAATAGGATACCTAATCCATTTTAAAGCTGTATTTAATGGTTTATAATTTATTACTAATCTGGGAGCACCTCGTTCTATTTCAGCGTTTTTATTTACATAAAAAGCTGCACAAGACCATGGGCTTCTAGATTTAGAAATTAATTTTTTATTAAGTAAATCTTGAATTTCATTTTTACAATGGTTAATCAATTCAGGACTCATCTGAATTGGTCTAGCTTTAGTTTTAATAGTTTTTTCATCAAAATCTTTTTCATATGGTAAGTCCACTATGTGTTGTTTACGATTCCAAAAAGCATTTGGATGGTCAGCACATAATTTGGTTTCCATAAAATTTTTTAGAGTTGAGATTTTATTTTGGATATCATCAGAATTTAATTGGTTTTTAATTCTATTTAAACATGCATTATTTTTCAAATCTTTTAAGTTTTCTTCTTTAGATTTGATTAAAGAATTTATTTCTAACATTTTAATAGAATGAGCTTTTAGTAAATTTAATTGTTTCTTTTTAGGTTTTTCCATAAATTCCAATTGAGCTTTGCAATTTTTGATTTTAAATTTAATACAATCCTCTTTTACTGAATATGGTGTGATGAGATTTATAAATGGAGTGCCTAATATTACCATATAATTTATCTGAGGTGAAAGTAAAAATACTGTGTTTATTTCTAAGGCTTGATCTATGATTATTGCATCTGTTTTTCCTATAATTTCAAGTTTAGATTTGTTGGCTGTACTTAATTTTTCACTAGTTTTTAACTAATATCTTTTAGGAACTAGATCAGATTTTATACAGTTTAAATCTGCACCTGTGTCAAAGAGTGCAATTGCATCTATCACAAAATCATTTATTTGAATGTTTATTTTTACTAAATATTTTCGTGAAGTGATTTCTTGTAATAAATTGAGAAAATTACAGTCTATATCTTCATCTAATTCATTTATTTTTAAACTACTTTCTGGTTCATCTTCTTCTGAGGAAGAACTAGAAATAAGTTGGGATTCTAGTATTTTTATTTTTTTAGAGTTTTGTTGAAGTTGGGTTTTTAATTCTTTTACTTCATTTTTTAGTATCTTAATTTCTTTATATAATTCTTTAGTAGATTCATCCGCATCGACCTTTTTAGGTTTATTTTTATTTAAAATGGAAGTTAAATCATAAGTATTAGATTGAATTTTAGGAGTAATATTTTTTATGTCATCTTCGTCTTCAAAACTTTTTATTAGTTTTTTAAGAAGTTTAGCTCTAGTTTCTTGATCTTCAATTCCATTAACTACTGTTAATAAATTACTTTGATCTTTAGATAACATGTTTAAAGAAAATTTTGATGAACTGGAAGAACTTGTAGTAGTTCCTAATTCATCAATTTGATTTTCACTTTCATTAGTCTCAGATTCCGAAGAATCCGAATCAATATAGAGTTCGTATATTTTATTTAAAACATTTTCTTCCAAATTTAATTCATGTAATCTTTTATTAAAT